>NW_011887940.1:70451-72284 GCF_000806365.1 Fopius arisanus
TCATTCGTCACCTCCAAGTATGAGTGATATTCGTTCGTTGTCCGAACCGGAATGCCATGTGTCAGCAAAACATCGAACATCTGAATGTTGATCAGCGGTATTTCTATCATGGTCACAATTTGTAATCCAAATGCATGTACACCAATGGTTGAAATCTCCTCAACCATATGTATTCCTCCTATATTTAACTCAAGGGGAAAACTGAACCCCTTTGGTAATACAGCTGTCTTGAGTAGGTTAACTAATTCGTGTTCCGTGAATATTTCTGTGCTCAACAACATTCCCTTAGAACCAGTTAGAAGTTTCTTTATCTTCGCAGCATCACTGATTACTTCGGTATATGTGGCCTGTATGATCATGAAATGCTCATCTATCAGTTGTCGATGCGCTAATTGTTCATTTTCGTTGTTTATCCCTGTAAGTGATTTGATCAATATATTTTCATATCTATGAAACATGGCTTCAGTCCGGGCTAATTGAAGAAGTGTGGAATTGACGATTTCCAGTTGTTTCCGGGAACTGGCCAATGACCCTTTTACTCCGCTTTCTAAATGCAAAAGTCTCTCATTGATTTCCTTGGTATCTTGAGCATCCATAGTCCCAATTAATGATTTTGCTACGGAACCCAGACCGTCAATGAGTCCTCGGCGTTTCTTATTAATTTTTAAGCCAAGTAATTCATCAATGGTATCTGCTGTTTCCGTAAAACTAGCAATCCATTGATCGACGATGAGATCAAAGTTATGTCCCCATGGACCTGCTCTAAAGCAAAGAAGTTTTGTATAGTTTAGATGGTTTCGACGTTGATTAGCTCTTCTCTGCCATGGTGCGATATCCGTAGTTGCAGCCATAGACCAAACCTGGTTGCTCAAATGTACTTTCCCAATTGGTTCAAAATAAATTCCTGGAGTGCGGACAAACTTCTCAACTATGTGTCCCCTCCCCCGTATCATAACCATCATGCTTCCGAGCATGAGCACTTGAAAAAAAATAATTGTAAAATTGAATGGTGTGGCAACACGAAAGGTTATTGAACTTGAGTTTTTACGTGTCAGTTCCTCATTGCTTTGCAATTTTCGTTGATGTAGATATTTGCTATATAAAGCTGCTTGTTTTCCCCAACTTGTCACAGTGACTTCCAAATTCCGTGACTTCCGTGACTTCCAAATTTGACTGTTCCGTTGTGAAATTCATTTGTCCTAAACTTCGTCTATTTTCCGGCTTTTTTAGTGCGACAGTTTCGCCTTTCAAAATCGGTATGTTCATCTCGGGTATAAGGCATATGTCCGTTTTCGCAAAACTAAGCAGAAAATGGACCTCAACGCCCTTTGGGATCTCCCGGTCATTGAAGATGATCTGAAGGACATTTCTAATCTTCGGCTGCTGTTCGGTGAGGTACCTGTTCCACAACCATGCCATGTATCTCAGCAATTGAAAGATGACTCCACTATCTGTCCTAGCTGCTCTTGCTACATCTGGTGTCCGACGACATATTTTTTCTTGGGGTGGAATTGGCACGTTCGTTTCGTTAATAAATCTTACGGTGCTCCTTTTGAGAATCTCTCCAACTAATATTATAAATAAATAAATATTAAACGTGAAAGTCTCTGCCTGTATCATGAAACATCCCTTATCCTGTAGATAAGAAATTTTCAGATCATCCGAGAACGCTATTTTCCGAGGCTGGGGTCCATATAGTCATGCTTCTATGAATGGACGAAGTCGATTGACATGAACTCTCTGTGTTTTTTCCTTATTTCCACTTTTAATCGTGTAGTTCACCTCAGAATTTTTCGTGATGATTTCGTATGGACCAATCCAAGGTTGTGTAAG
>NW_011887940.1:72661-74582 GCF_000806365.1 Fopius arisanus
TGCTTGACGGCTGTCGGTAATTCAGCTCGTCTTCCAAAAATTAACTCGAAAGGTGTGACTTTCGTATCTGTGTGGGAAGTAGTGTTATATGCGAACATAGCATAAGATAACCACATGTCCCAGTCCGTTTGATCTTCCTCAATAAAACTTCTTAGATATTCTGCTAAAGTGCGATGTGACCTCTCCACAATGCCATTTGTTTGTGGATGGTAAGCTGTAGTCTGTATTTTCTTCATTCTGAGAAGAGAAGAGAACAAACATTTTTAAAAACTTCGCCCATGAAATTTGGTCCTTGATCTGTGAGTAGTTTTTGTGGTGTTCCGTACTCACAAATTATTTTTTCTGCAAAGGCTCGACCAATAGTATTAACTTCTTGGTCCGGAATGGGAATAGCCTTGCTGAATTTTCTAAGAGCATCCTGAAACGTTAGAAGGTATTTATTTCCTGAGATTGTGATGGGCAATGGACCTACTATATCCATGGCACATTGCTCAAATGCAACTTCAGGACTTCTCCCAATCATCATTGGAAATTTCGTGACTTTTCCCAGCTTATTTAGTTGACATTCCTTACAGCTCCCGACGTAGTCCTGTACATCAGATCTCATCCCTTTCCAGAAGTATTTGTGTTTAATTCTGGTGTACATTCGTTTTATACCAGGGTGACCAGAAATCGGTGTGTCATGATATTCCTACAATATTGTTGGAATGTCTTCGTCAGCAGGTGTAATGACCTCATCGACGGAGTCAACAATTTTCACTTGTTTTTTCTTTGCTTGTGTTCGAGTTACGTTGTTAATGCCGCTCAAAGCGTCAGCGCTGGTATTTAATTGACCAGGTTTATGTACCACCCCGTATTCATATTCCTCTAGTAGTATTCTCCAATGGATGAGCCTTGATCCTGGGTCCTTGATGTTGAAGATCCACTTCAAGGGCCTATGGTCTGTTACTACAGTGAATTTCCGACCATATAAGTCGGGTCTAAAGTGCTTAACACCCCATACTACGGCCAATAATTACTTTTCTATTGTATTGTAGTTTTGCTCAGCCTGGTTGAGAGTTCGACTAGCGTAGGCAATTGGTAGATCCTTACTTATTTCTCCTTGTGATAGTACAACTCCTATAGCCTTGTTCGACGCGTCTGTAGTAAGCAGAAATTCTTTTTCAAAGTTTGGATACTGCAATATTGATGCAGTCATCAGACCTTTCTTGAGACTTTCAGAGGCATTTTGTTCTCTTTCTCCCTAAATCTATTTGATGTCCTTCGTCAATAACTCAGAAAGAGCTTTAGCAATTTTTGGAAAGTCCTTAATAAATTTCCTGTAGTACCCTGGCAATCCCAGGAAAGACATAATATCCTTCTCACATTGGGGAACTGGAAAATTAGATACGGCTTCTATTTTACTAGGATCTGCTTTGATTCCGTTCTCAGAAATGATATGTCCGAGGTAAACGACTTCTTTCCTTAAGAAATTGCATTTATCTGGTTGCAGTCTCAAATTCGCTTCTTTCAGACGCTGTAGAATCTCTATTAGCCTTAGATTATGTTCTCTTAGGCTTGAACCGAAAATTACAATGTCGTCTAGATAAACAAAACATCGTATTCCTTGAACTTCAGCCAGAACAGATTTCATCAGCCTTTGGAATGTGGCAGGTCCTCCTTTAACCCCAAACGGCAATCTATTAAATTCATAATGTCCATAGGGTGTGGAAAATGCCGTTTTACATTTATCTTCCTCCTTTACAAGTATTTGATGAAATCTTGAAGCCAGATCCAGTGTTGAGAAGTATTTAGCATTGCCCAAACGATCTAAAATATCAGAAATGTTAGGCAAGGGAAATGAATCGCCAATAGTGACCTCGTTAAGTCGTCGGAAATCTACTACCACACGAAATTTTACTTTCCCTGATGCATCCATTTT
>NW_011887940.1:75102-76749 GCF_000806365.1 Fopius arisanus
CGACTTCTCCAGCTTCATAATTATTTCTTCTGTTAATAATTGTTCCAATTTCACTGTTGGCAGATCTATAAAAACATCTCTTCCATTAGTGTTAATAATGCAAACAAGTGCTTTACCATCTACCGCCTTTGTCAAACATTCTCCCATAAAAACATCTTCCGTCAGCTGTTTTTTCTGAACTATACCGGTTTTCTCACTGTGTGTATTGACTTAAAGCAATACCTCACTTCTAGCCTTGATTTTTATAGGCTCCTTATCATGGTACAAGTCAAAAGAATTTCCGTTGATGACCAAAGCCTTTCCATGGATTGTTTCTACTTTTAAACTGCGTGAAGATAAGAAATCTTCGCCTAGAATTCCCCCAATGCACGGGAAAGTTTCAGGCACAACCTGAAACGTGTGTCCCAGGTATTTTCGCGCAATTCTCAAGTAGATAATTACATCCTGATTGGATATTCCTCTTAGAACTCGATAGCCAGGTGTTATTTAAATTCCTGAATTAATTTTATCTTTTCTTATGAGTGATGTTTTTGCCCCCGAATCGGCTAGAAATAATGTAGGCTGTTTCAACTCGTCTCCTGTTAGCAAAATTTGTGATTTAATTTCTGCAGATGGTGCTGGCTTTATCATATGTCCTTTATTAAATTTTGAGGGTTTTCCCTTTCCTTTCGAAGGTTTTATCATCATGACTTGATACGCTCCGACTGGTAAGACTTTCTCTTCATCCCTTTTTTCCGTTTTCTTTTTCAAATTATTATTGAAATTATTTTGCTTAATATTTGAACCATCCGTTTTAATCAATGCTGCTGGTATTTTTTGTGACTCAGCAATTCCCAATCGTTCTTTCAGTTTTCGACAATCAGTGGCCTCATGCCCTGAATATCTGCAATATTTACACACCACTCCGAAAGCGTTGACGCTGCGTCGTTCTGACGCAACTGGTAATGACCTACGTGGTGCCTGTGAACTGCGACAATCTTTTGCAATGTGACCTCCTTGTCCACAGTTAAAGCAGGTTCCGATAGACTGTTTACCCATAGAATTCCTATTTCCTCCAGTTGAGTGTCTTTGCGTATTTAAAATTCCTCCTATTTTTCCCTTATTAGGGCCAGAAATGGTTTTCTCTAATTCTATAGCCCCTGCACATGCATCATGTAGAGTTTTAAAGTTATTAGCACGCACTAGAATCTGCAATTGTCCTCGTAACCCTTGTTCAAACATTAGTTTAGCAAGAGTCATCATGAGATTTTTAGAGGCTAATTTTTCGTGTTCAGTGAATTCACTGTGCAGACTGAGTAGCCCATTCAAGAAGTCAACAGTGACCTCCTCTGTGCGTGCTACGTATTTAGCGACATCTTCATTTTCTCTTTGCTGTAATTTGCTGAATTCGGCCTGAAGTCCCACGAGACTCTTGGTTTTCCCGAAGAGTGATTCTAATTCAGCCTTCAATTGTGCAAATGATGAAATAGTTCTATATTTCATCGGTTTCATGGCATAACCTTCTAATTTACTCCCTAGAATTCCTTCTAGGAGAAGGATTCGAAGCTCTGGATATACTAATTTCCTAGCGCTCTCGACTGACTGCAAAAAACAATCTAATTTATCTGTATTTTCTCCACCGAAATTACGTACCATTTGAAGTGCACC
>NW_011887940.1:76979-89834 GCF_000806365.1 Fopius arisanus
CGATTTTCACTACCAGGATTAGGAATGAAATTCCCTGCCCTTATTGAGCCTGCACGAAAAAACACATTAGGTGTAGAAAACGACTGAAGAGGTGTCTCCGGTTACGCCACGTGCAATTAAAGTACAAGGGCACGACGCCATAGGGAGTTCCAAGAATAATTTATGGTTAAACTGAAGTAAAGCTGAAATAATCTCGTGACGATCCGGGCACTGGTATTTCCGTAAATCGTTAGATAATTAGTCCCATGGGAAACTCGAGTGGATGAGTGGTGATAATTCGAGACGTAGAATTATCACAAACCTATTGTATAGTTAGCAGTTGAAAAGATCAATTTACTAATTAAATCCAAATAGCTCAATCCCTGTCTTCTCCTTTTTTTTGAACTGCCTAATCATTTTATTGGAATTTAGCGATACTTTGGAATAAACTTAAGCAGAGAGATTAATTGAGAGAATCTACAAACGGTGTGGATTCTGGTAAATAATCCACTTCGTTACAGATTATAAAATAATCTTTCTCTTTCTGAAGAATATATAATTAAAGTGGTTAAATTTTGCGAGTTTTCTTTTGAATTTATAAATGCATTCAATGCATTCAATGCAATCTTCAGATAACAATGTGTTGGTAATCCTGTCAGCTGACAGGGCATTCACTTCTCACACATTCACGCACCGCTCACCCAAGACTCTCCCCACTCACATTCAGCGCTCACTTTTGACACCTGAAGCGCTACTTCTTGGACAGCTCAATTTTATCCTATACCGATAAATTAAATAGGTCATGTACCGCCCAAAATTGTACCACCTGCCATATTGAGATGGTTATTCACTGTCATTGTCATCTCAACCGTTATACAGTGTATAAGCATATTTCTTAGACCGGCTCACCACGCTCTCTTTCTCGGAAAATTACTCAAGTTCTTTTTCTGTGTACTGCTCAAATTAAACTATTGTGGACCGCTCAATTTTTTATTGTGACTTAATTACGACCCGCTCAGTGATATTATTTTATTAATAAAGTAACTTTTTGGGACATAAAACGCATGCAGTGATTTTTTGACCCGCCTTGATGCTTTTCGAAAATCCATCCACATCTCATCCATCCTCTCAATATTCACACAAAATCAGGCCTCTCATTCAACACAATGAATTCAAATTTCGTTCCCTCTGCTTCTTAGAAACCGCATTTTGGAGCATTTTGAGACGTGCTTTACCGTTCAGCCTCGTGTTTTCACCCTCGAAGGGAGAAATATATTACATGTATCAAGGATTGTGATTACGGCACTCAATCCAAACTTCGTTTCGAGAGTTTTCATTGCAGAAATGGTGTAAGAAATTGTTGAATCTAATTCCGTCATCTCCTTGGTTGGCAGGTTACCACTAGTACTCGGAATATTGCTGATTGATGATAAATCCATAGTTCGTAGGTTTTATTTTACTCTTCCTTTTCTTGAAATTTCTTTTCCATCTTTAGTACTCCGAAAGTTGCGAATGAATTGATGTTAAGGTAGTCTACTCAAACGCTTTATATACTCCCATCTTATCAGCGTAATGATGTTATCATTGTAGAATAATCCAAGATGAGTCCAGAACGTTCTCCAGATTTTATGAGTTATCAAGAATTGAAATCTGAGCCCATCCTTATCATTTAATTCTTTGTAAATAAATAAGTCATCATTGTCTTTGTTTAAATATGATGAGTCATCTCTTTAGAGTATATTTAAGTAGGAAATCACCGGAAGTAAATCTGTGTCCTCTCCACCCTTCACAATGTATAAAGATAGGAGGAAGTTATTGCGAGTACTGCGAGATTCATATGAAATGCTTCCACACACTCAACCCGGTGAAGTGGAGAATCACAGAAACTTCGCAAAGCACAATATAAAATTGTTGCACAAGTATTTAAGAAATGTGAAAACTAGTGGCGAGAAAAGTGGAATCCAAGCAACGGTTGCAACTATCTTATAAAACATGGTGGGAGAACAAAATGAGGAAAATCGGTGGAGAAGATCGCGTACAGTGGAAAGACCTGCAATCCGCGTTCAAGACTCGTATTAAAACAGGGTAGTAATCAATCTAGTTCATAAAGATATCAAATGATTTGTTTATGATTGTACGAAATTAATGATTGAACACTTGAAGCACATTCTAACGAATGAGGAGAATATGAAAGTTAATTGTATACTTCCATGTAAATTTACAATTATAAAATCAGATGAGGTGCAAGAATAAACAAAGCACTTCATTACGAAAAACGATATGATTCTTTCCTCCACAAATTTGAGTGATTGGTTCAACCACTTTATTATTGAGGACATCATTATGAAGCTAGAAGATTTCCAAGAGAGTGGTTCTGGTTGGGCCTTGAATGAGATAACCAGTTTGGTGATCAACATGAACAAATTTGACCAGCTGGTGGGTGGAAAGTCAACATTTGCCGAACTACCGAAGGATATCCAAGCCAAGAAATCTGTAGTGAATATTAAAAATAGTGATCAATTCGGTTTCTTGTGGGCAGTCATGGCAGCTCTTCATCCAACAAATATCAACGCAAATCGAGTGAGTTCATATCCAGATTTCCGCAACGTGCTCAAATATAACGGCCTCACTTTTCCAATGTCACTCAGAAGTGTCCGCAGATTTGAGCAAATGGATGACCTAAAGATCAATATTTACAGTATAGAATCACATGGTCTTAAAAAAGTCAAACAATCACCACTAGAGAAACAATACACTTATTGGTAATAGAGAGCCATGCGGGTGGGGGTGTGGAGCGAATCTTCACGTTTGGTTAGCTGCCAAATCTTAAAAAGTTAAGTTTTCATGTGGTTATGTGAACATTGCCTATGCCACTTTAGGTATCAACATTCTTTCGAAAAGCACAAGGAAAGTTGCGCTAATTTGAACAAAGTACGAATGATTATGCCTGATGAGAATCATAAAATATTGAACTTTAAGAATTTCAAACATAGAAAAACAGTTTCATTTACCGTCTACGCAGATTTAGAATGCATGATAGACTCGAAAAATAATGATTATCATATCCCCCATAGTTTTACTTTTTATATAAGATGTACTTTCGAGGAATCATTATCAGGATTGAAAATTCAGCGGTGCTCAGATTATACTGAATGGTTTTCAACGTAAATGAAGCCGCTAGCACACAAAGTACATAAATACGTGAAGACCAATGTTAGAATGGAAAATTTATCAGCTCCACAAATTAAAGATTTCCAAGCTCTGGTGACATATCACCAGATAAGGTGACATATCGATAAGGTTGGTGATCACTCTCATTTAACCGAAAAATATCATGGAGATGCGCATAGTTGACGTAATCTTGCACATCAATTATGATGCTCATTTCCTCATTCGTAGTTTTGCAACATCATTTGAAGGCACTGTTAAAATTCTCCCAGTGAATAAAGAACGCTACATCTCTTCTACCAAATATGTGGCGGGACCTTCTTTCAAATCTAAGATTCATCTATTCATTCCGCTTTATGAGTAGCGGCCTTGAAAAATTAGCGAATTTCCTTGAAGATAAACATGGAGAAATAACAAGGAAATGTCCACCCATTCCTATGAAATTTAATATGCTGTGCAGGAAGTGGGTATTCCCCTAGGAATATATTGATGGTTGGGATGAACTAAATGAGACGGATTTGCCTGGAAAAGAAGCTTTCTACTCTAAATTGATTGATGAACACATCTCTGATTGCGATTATCAGCATACCTTTGATGTTTGGAGTCAGTTTGATATTAAAACCTTAGGGCAATATTTCGACCCTTCCCTTCAAACAGATGTCTTAGTTTTGGCTGAGACTTTCCAGAATTTCCGCAATGATTACTTTTCTGCTTATGAATTAGATCCTTTACATTATTACACCGCACTGGATTGGCTTTTGGCTTTTGATGCTATGCTGAAGTATACAGAGATAAATTTAGAGCTATTAGCTGATCCTGAAATAATATTATTCATTGAAAGGGTATGAGAGGTGGGGTTTTACAATGTGTCAATAGATATGCTCAGGCTAATAATCCATTTATGGGAAGTTCTTATGATCCGTATAGTGAAACATCCTATTTGATGTACTATAATGTGAATAATTTATATGGCACTGCTACGAGCGTCAGTTTACCATATGATTCATTCGCATGGATTGATAGAAATTCTCTGGATTTTCTCCAGATCCCTGATGAGTCTCCAGTGAATACATTCGAGAAGTTGATTCGGAATATCTCGATGAATTACATGAACTTCATAAAGCATATGCTGAGACATCTATAAGATCCGCCTGCCAAGTTTCATCAAGACCACGTATATCCACCCGACGTTAAAGATAATTCCGCCGTATAGGTTCCTGAATAATCTTTGCCTAGAGCCTCTAATGTTTTCATTCTCTCATTGATTGCTCGAATGGCTGTGAGGTTCTATGCCATGAGTTTTTGTACTGCGTAATTTATAAACTTTCGGTCACTTCTGTGAGGACTTTCATAGAAACTGCATCATGAGCTTGTACAACATCAGCAATATTAGATAATCGCTTCTTTTTGGATCAAATTGTCCGTTTGCTGTAAGCTTGAAGCTTCGACCAGGAGATCCTTGAACATTCGGTGACATAAATCTGCCAACATTCAAACGTCGTCCAAACACATCAACACTCATTTTGTAACTGATATTTGTTGCTATATATCAAAATATATTCTCAATTATTGGAATGATTTCATTATTATGGTTATTATTGTCAGCAGCTTTCGATGTATACAGTAATCGAAGACGATCCACCAACTCATTTGGATTATTCCAGTACACATAATCAATGTTGCGCTTTCTCTTCGCAATCATTTAATTAGAAAATCCTTTCCCATGAGGAGACTGGATCATGAAATTGGCAAACTTCTCCTGATTGTGTCGTTTCACTCCTTTCATTGGAATAAAATATTGTCTATTTAGATGTGCTGTTCTCACGATTTTTGTGACTGCCCTCTTATCGCCATGTGTAATTACCTTTACATTACCATTTTTCTTGAATAATATTTCAAGAAGTCCTGGAGTGTGATCATTTTTTTACTCCCATCTGTGTTATCAAGTAAATCTAAATAATGTTGCGACAAATTACGGAAATTTTGTACAGAAATCACTATCTCTATCATCAGAATCTTTAATTTTCGTGGTGGAGTATGCTCGTGTAACGGTATTCGTTATCAATTCTGATGGTGGCGGTGTTTTCAATATGTTTGAGCCATCAGTTCCTCGAATTCGTGGTATCTTAATGGGAATATCAGAGTCATTTGATATTCCCGCTCGGTTTCGCGAAGCAGGTGATTCGAGAAATTCGAACTGTTTTATTTTCTCCATTTTCATAGGACTTCCAACATAAGTGGTTTGATCGACAATTTCTTGTAAGAGTGTAACTACTGGTTTCAAAACATTATTCAGTGTTCTCACTGTATCTTGCCTCCCCAATTTGATTAATTTATGTTTCTCACGAGTAGCATCACTTGCATTAGCAGCTCGTTCTAATACATGCTTGTCTTTATTGAAAACAGAACTTGCCATGATGAACCTCTGAATATGACTGACTCATCATGGGCATGGTATTTTTACGAACCAATCGAATTCCTTTCTATAACGGCCGTTACAAGCTCTCTATCCTTATCTATCACGAAAAAGTTGTATTTATCAATAGTCCAAAAGAAGGAGCACATGACTCCGAATTGATTATAAACCATATCCGTGTGAACATGATCTGCATAGATATATCACAGATTCTTATCATCCTGTGTGAATAGAAGCAATAAGTTGATATCTATAGAAGAGAAGTTGAAGAGGAGTAATCAATAAGATAATCAACAAATTACCTATTGAACTACATATCCCCGGTTATCAATATTATGGGCCACGCACAAAGCTAAGTTAGAGGTTAGCTGGTGTTGATCCTGGAGTGAATCTTCTAGATAAAACTTGTGTTTAAAGTAGACATGAGAAAACGCCCCCCAACTCGACGACAAGTGATCGATTAATTTTGGACACTTACAGGGTTCATCGGATCGGTGATGCACTTGGGACCCCCCAGATATCACTCGTGCAAGCAAGGTTCTAGTGAACGCGTCTCAACCATTCATGCATCGTTAACTAGGTTTAACCCTCGACCTATTCCCGCGAGCATGTATAACCGACGTACAACGAATTTGTCGCTTAATTAACGTTGTTTAATTGTTTAACCAACGTGTTTCGAGTCAGCTTTAATTGCTCTCAACGATTTCTCAACGCTCATCGTATATTGTTGTATTTATTTTAGACAAGTGATTATTAACCGCGAAGTGTTTTATACTTCGGTTTTCTTGTCATTTAATCTCCTCTTCCCGACACCCTTTTTCCAATTTTCCGACGCCCGACCATCCAAAAATCAACGTCCCTCAATAAACAGCTTGTAAGGAAAACGATATCGATTATTCAAAGAATTTTGGTTAGAGTGAGAAAGCTGCTGCTTGCGCAGTAGCTAATGCTATGTAAACTAAAACTAAATTGGGATTTGGATGTGCGAAGGGGGAGAAAGCGAAGATCTACAAAAGATGAGAGAAGCCTGGTAGAGAAGACGAAGAAAGCATGTTGTGGCGGAGTTGGAAAAAAACGGGTGGCTATAAAAAAATCATTAAAGCAGTAAACCAATCCATGTGCCCTAGAGATGCGATCAACTCAGCTCTTCAGGCTGCACGAGATGCTGTTCGCGTAGGTGGAGGAAAGCATTCCGTAAAATTATTAAGAATACTACCCGTATCCAGAAAAATTGTTGCAGTGCTATCCTTCTTGATTCCTTTATTTGCTGGATTAAGTGCAACTGGATCTTTGACCGGAGGCGCCGCAGGTATAGTAAAGGGTGTGAATGACGCGAACGCTGCTAGACGCTATCTTGAAGAAACTAACCGTCATAATAAATCAATGGAAGCAATTGCAATAGGTGATGTTCTCTATTGGAAGCCCTACAACACAGGACTAGGGCTTTACTTGAAACCAAAAAAACTAATAAAGCTACCCCACCGAGCCCTCAGTGATGTTGAGATTATAAATTGCTCTAAAGTCAGAAAAATTCCACATTTTCGGAGAGTTTATATGAGGAATGCTTTTCCTATAAATTGACCTCATAAGAACGAATCAGCTATCATCAATTTAGATGATAGTGATGGTCCTGGTACTCACTGAGTGGCATATAAGAAACATAAATAAAAATGAAATAAATTATTTTCATAGTTTTGGAAATTTACAACCACCGCAAGAATTGATGGATTATTTCGGTGTTGGTAGCATTTTTGAATAGAATCACCAGAAATAGCGAGAATATGATACTATTATTTGTGGACATGGATGAATGAATCAACTATGGATGAATCTTTCACACTTACATTATCAGGAACGTCTTCGATCTTGGAAGCTCATTATTTGCCCCCAATCGAGTTGTGTCCTAATTATCAACACAGTTCGAGTCTTGTGGAATTGTTAACATTCAACTCAATTCCAAATATTGATGAGGGGGGCAATCAATTCTATTATTCTGACGTAGAAAAAGAATATTCAATCATGATTCCTATTGGTAGTTAGGAAATTGACTATACACAAAAATATTCGCAAAAAGACTTGCACATAAATGGTGTGACTATTGCTTTTAAAGCAAATAATAATAAATTATGTAGTGAAATCAAAAGTATTCATGCAATAAATTTCATTCCTGCGGATCCAATTGGTCGGATACTGGGATTTGATAGGAAAATTTTGCAACCAGACAGAACTCACATATCAGATTTACATGTAAAAATTCTCAAAATCAATTCCTTACATGTGCAGTGTCACATCACAAGTGGTGCCTATATGAATGGGAGAAAAGTGCAGAAAATTCATTAATTTTTTCCCACTGTACCACCAGGATATAAGATTGTGGAAGTCCCGAGCAACCTCATTTATCTACCGATCGTTGTGCAAGTAATAGATCATCTCCAGCTGAAGTTAGTAGATAAACATGGTGAATTAGTGAACTTTAAAGTTGAAATAATGACAATAAGACTTCATCTGAAATGAACATAATGGGTATTGTGTTCGGAATCAAAATTGTAAAGAATTACAAATGCACATTATCAAGTTGCCGAGCTGACAGTCAGCAGCGGACTAGCAAGGAGTTAACACATGAGAATATTTAACCAAAAGCCAAAAACTGGTATTTTCGTAAAAAAAAAAATGAGTCAAGTTAAACTTTCGCTCAATTGGTTCCGTAAAAAACTCGTGTTTTGCCAAAATATGGCGATCCTAAAAATTTAAATCAACCTGGAAAATGTAAATGAAACCGCCAAGAAAAGTGATGCGACTCGATTGAAAGGATTCAATAATGAAAATAAAAAAAGCAGTAGAGGCAGGACCAACTTACTTGGCGCGATTTTTCCCACGGGCTGGAATTAGAGTTAGAGCCAAAGATTGTCTTCGGTCACTTTTAATTGTTAATCAAATTTCATTTTAGCATTATCCTGTAAATAAAACCGCGCCAAGTGAGTTGGTCCTGCCTCTACTGATTTTTTAATTTTCATTATTGAATCCTTTCAATCGAGACGTATCACTTTTCTTGGCGTTTTCATTTATATGTTCCGAGTTTTTTTTAATTTCAATGAACGCCATATTTTGACAAAACACGAGTTTTTCACGGAATCAACTGAGCGAAACTTTTACTTGGTTCAGTTTTTTTGACAAAAACGGCTGTTTTCGTCATTTAGGGAGATTTCACTGATTTTCTCAATATAAGTAAAGCATTACTTTCATGTTTTCCAAATTTGTGTCACCCACGTATGGGGTGTTATCATTGGAATATATATATATATATCCACGGTTATTGCCAATATAATATATACATTGTAACGTGGTATTTTTGATTTCGACCGTTCGTCGGTTTTTGGAATGTCCAGACGAGAAGTAACCATTGGCGAGGCAAGAGTCTGTCGTTTATAAAAATTCATTTTATACTGTTTTTGCTTTTATTATTTTTTTTTCATTATATCGAGCCATGTTTCACCGCTCATCTCGGACTCATCGTGGGATTTTGGATCCTATCACATGACTTTCTTTTGTTGGAGAACGCAAGGAGGTTCGGGAAAGAGTGTGGAGTTTCCGCCAGATTGGGGAATTTCCTGGAGAAATTGAGTGGTGGCGCCAGCGTCCGGAGCTAGAATTTGTTTCGCTCCAAATCAGGAATTAGGCAGAATTTTAAAGACGGAATTTTTGACCTCTATAATCTAGAACAATTGGACCGAGTTTAAGAAAAATAATTTTGGGTTTGGTGATGGTTTAGGAGTCTCCAATATTACTTATGGCAATGACGTGTCAGTTGGACTCCTACCAAAATTATATTATTAAGTTGATCGGCTGTGTTGATTAACAGCCAATCCGAAAACTCGTGTGTCGGTGACGAGCCAATCATGGCTTTGGCAGGTCTCGTCAACTGTTGAGCATTGTCGTTCCGCGATTTAACGACACTTCTCGTTTGGACGCCGGACCAGTGACAGCAAAACTGTTAGTTGTAAATTTTGATTTTTTTTTGTGAAGACATTTTCGGGCGAAAGGAAAAGACCACGGAGGATATAGACGAGACTGGGAGATTCGTCACTGCTCTGGGACCTCATTTCATACAGTTCGGTGAGCGGTGGATTTATTAAAATTGTTTATTGTATTTCGAAGCATTTTTGAATCTCTCATTCTTGTTAATTATTGAAAGTAGTAGATAGACAGGGGGGATTCTGGACCAAAGCTCCGCTTCACCACGAGGTGGCGCGACGATCGCGGAAGGTTCTGGAAGGATGACGTCATCGATGAGTCATGAGTAGGTGGCGCGACGATCGTGGAAGGTTCTGGAATGATGACGTCATCGATGAGTCATGAGTAGGTGGCGCTACGAGTGCGGAAAGTTTTAGGGGTGATGTAATCAATGAGTCATCAGCATCAGTTCCATCTAGTCATGATCGTTGAAGCTTCCTGGCATTCCGGGGGAGGTTGATATCATTAATGAGTCATGTTGCCTTTGTAGAGATCAGTCATTGGTCATGGAAGGGGATATCTCTTAAGTCTTGTTGAGACTTGTGTGCAATGGTATACTCTTGTGTAACCTAAAGGGTGTGGCATTTCTTCATGAAAACGAATTTTCTTGGAAGAGTCATCCAAGCCGTTTTGATAACTAATCGTTTTTGGGGTGGGGATATCCATTAAAATTCTTATAACAAATGATGTTAGAGTTATTTGTTGTTTTTCTGGATTATTCCAAAAGTTGTTGCGAATATTTGACAGGGGTGGGGAGTTTCTATAAAACTCGGAAGTTCCACCGGCAACACAGCCAATCAGTACTCGCCTTTTCAACTACAAAGTTTAATTTGTTGGTGAAGACAGAAAGTTGAAAATGTACTGTTTGGATGTCCAGGGTTTTCAGTGTTCAAAGAAAGGATTCATTGTAAAAGAGTTAGCGTTTCAGGCGATTCAGGAGAATGTGTGTGTATGTTTTCTTTTTCAACCCCCTTACGCGTGGGATGAGTTACCACCGAAGCACAAAAAGACAAATGGCTGGTTGACACGTAACTACCATGGACTTCAATGGGAAGATGGTGTCACTCCCTATGAGGATGTTGGATTCACCATCAAGAAAATCCTATCAAACGCAACAGTGATCTTCGTCAATGGGATCCAGAAGAAACGGTGGTTGAGTCCTTCACAGAGAAACCCATCATTGATCTCAACGATCTTGGCTCATCTAGAGCGAGAGGAATGATTGCAGGTGGCTGTTGGATTCACCAGAAATATGGTATAATTAAGAATTATACATGTGCTTCGGCGAATTGCTCAAAGTTAGTACGTTGGTACAAAAACTACTTTACTTTGAGTCTGGATCCTTCAGTCAATTTGGTGAAGAGCATTGAATATATGTCTGAAAACCAAACTGATTCTACAAATTTCAGTAAACGTTTTCTGCTGAAATTTAGCTGGTTTAATATTGATGAGTTGTGGGAAACTCTTCCTGAGAAACTGAAGAAAATTAGAGAGATTCAGGACCACCGACGATGTTATTTACATTACCCAATATCAACGAATGGTGGAGATATTGTGGATGGTCCACCACCTCTGATAAAAGATTGTTCCATTTGCCATAAATATTATTGACTTATTTTATTTTAATGATATCTTTCCATGTTTCAAATGCTCAAAATAAAGAAATTGTGTGGTTCAATGGTATTTTATGTTATTTATAATGATAAAAGCGCAGATGGACATCTAATATTTGGATTAATTAACATAGAAGACATAAAAAATGCGCATTCATCGGAAAAAAATATATATCACTCTCTATCTTCTTTCATTCTCAATTTTTCGTAATATTTCTCAATATTCTTGAAATATTTTTTACTCTTCATTAGCAAAAAATATAACAAGGATGCAAAAATGAAGAAATAGAAAAAAATTGTGGTGAGGGTTGGATTCGAACCTGAAATCTTGAGCACATTAGAGCAATGCTCTACACAGCGACTCATAGAACTTCAACAAATATGATGCATTTCATATTCATCCCACTATCCATCCCACCCTCATAACCACTCAGTGCTGAACGTCACAACACACACCGCATGCTATCCACTCGCCCCGCTTCCAACCTTCCCCTTATCGCGACTCATTCGCTATACGCTGCATCATTCCTTCACCCATTCTCAATCTTCTCCTCATGATGGATATTTGTGGAGAGTTTCAAATAATCTGGAACTCAAATCGTAGAATTCCATCATAATGAGATCTTTTTGATTGAAGAAAAAAAAAAAAACGTTCAATGGTGGATTTGAACCCTCCACCCTTAGCACATCAAGCCCGACGGCAATCCGCTGAACTATTGCGCTCATATTGTAATTGAAATTTTTTAGTCATTATCATGGTTCAGTCATCTCCAACCGCCCCCTTTTTAATATAATTATGATAATTTTGCGTTTATCTGTACAGATTTTCTCGGTTTCTAGAATAATCATCCCAGAGTTGACTTTTATTCAAACTATTATGATATCCACATTATTTTACAGGATATCATAATCGAAAATATGATGAGAAAATATATGGTTGCATTACTATCTGTCACCCCACTCTTTTCGATCATCTGTATAAACGTTGCATTACAATCAATTTTTTCATTATTCTTCATCATTTGATCCTCACCGGATGAGATAAGCAGGTAGTATTCACAAAAATAATCTCCTATAAATTTCTCACTGATAATTTCTCCCTCATTCATTCTGTTAGGATATTTGATTTTATGAAGATAAGGAACCGGAAAAGATGTCTCAAATTTTTAACGTACACAATTAAAGAAAAAAAAACATTCAGAATATTCGCGAGTGATTATCCCCTATATGATCCTCTCTATTTATGTCTCTCTCTCTTACACTCAAAATATAAACATTTATAGCCTTATAAAGGCAGACAATTCCAGTGTCACCCAATTCAGTGTACCCAACAGTCTCCTCCTGACCAGTTCATCTAGTGTTAAAAAATAAAAATGAGAAGTTCAGGAAATTATGGACTCATCATCTTACATAGTTTTAGGGATGATAAAGGGTTGAAAGTGAAATTCTTGAAACCAGTGAAAGTGCGGTGTCCAATAATGTGGGTGATGGATCGAGAAAGAGGACAAAAAATTGCTCGTGTTTTAAAAAAAATCATTCGACGCCACTGGAGTGATTTCGAAAACGTGGTTTATTACACTGCATGCTGCACTCAAACCAGAATGCTCAAACAGGAGGAGTTTGAGTACTGGTTCGAAGTGGTTGAAAAAAAAAGTTCATACCAAATTT
>NW_011887940.1:91094-92391 GCF_000806365.1 Fopius arisanus
TCTTTCCACTTGTATTAACATGCATTAGCCATTATAGCTGAATGGTAGGGCAGCGTTCGATACTCCCATGATCCATTCTTTGTATATTAATTAATCCACCATTTTTTGTTTTTCGACTTTTCAGTTTTTATTATGGTATCTAAAGACATTTGATGTTTAAAAACGGTTGTATTCAGAATTTTTATGGAAACTATTTGAAGTATTAGTTAACGAAGCGAATTCTTTCCATACTTTACCTTGTAAAGCATTTTTTATCAATTTTCTAAGTATGCATGGAAAATTATAGATGGAAAATTAGCGAAAAGAAGGGGAAAAATAGAATTCGATTTCAAAAAGTAACTTCTAACTCGCGTTACTGATAACAGCGTAGTGTTTCTACACCATTACGATGGATGAAATAGCTTTGTGGTACCGTACCCATATACTAACCCATAGGTTCGAATTTTGTTGTCCTATTTTTTTACAATTTTTCTAATGTGCTAATAACCAATCATCATGAATTTCCAATGTTTGTTCCATTGATTTTGTCAATTTCTTCTGTTCTTTTTATTCATTGATTCACTGAATATTTGTGGGGGAAATTGAGAAAATTCTCAGAAAAAGAAAAAAATGTGGAAATTTTATACCTTGAATCAATTTTGCATGGATTTTATTGTTGTTACAATCATACAAAACTTGCAAAAATTGCTTCTGACTCATCGAAATCTCTATAGAAACTTATAAAGTAGTGGTAAATCGGACTGATGACACTCTGGCGTTTTCCAAGGCATTTCTCTTCAAATCTCAATGAGTTCAAATCTCGTCCCCTCACCGAGATATTTGAAGTTGAGTCGCTTCTCAGACACAGCTTTTTGAAGCTTTTCGAGACGTGTTCCATCATCTAAAAGAAATTGGGTGACCCTCTTTGGTAGAAATATGGTGAAAGCAGCATCGATAGTGATCACCACACTCAATCCGAACCGTGTTTTGAGGGTTTTCACGTCAGAAACATTGTAGTGTACAGATGAATCCAGCTGCATCATCTTCTTGGTGGGCAAATAACTACTACTTGCGATATTGTTAATAAATGACAGATCCATCTCCAATTTTATACTGGTGATATTTCAGTAAAAAATATGATAAAGTTCCAATGTTCTCCTTCTGGAGACTTCGAGAGTAACTTATAAAATGATGTCGAAGTAATCTCTCCTGAGACTTTATATACTCAATCTTATCAACATAATGATGTCATCATTCTAGAATAATCAAATACAAAGCCCAGAATATTCGCCAGACATCTCAAATTTTCGAGCACCTA
>NW_011887940.1:95330-100278 GCF_000806365.1 Fopius arisanus
AGAAAAATCACATTCGATGATTACCGAAATTGTCTCCTGGATAATGAGCATATTGTACGAAATCAATATTTAATTCAGAGCAAGAAACATGAAGTATATACCATATCTCAGAAGAAGTTAGTGCTAAGTTGGGAAGATGATAAGCGTATGATTTCATCTCATACAACAGACACTCTCCCTTGGGGGTACAATGGGGCACCAATCTAAATTACTAATGTTATATTTCGAATATATTTGATTATATTAATATAATATTATGTATATATTTAGGATTAAGGTGAAAGCAAATAAATAAAGAAAAGATAAATATCAAACAATTGTCTGGACTTTCATTTTTATTAAATGTTGAACACATATCTTGATGAAAAAAGTGCAAAATTTTATGCATTAAGCATCAGATTTATTGATCCAACTATTATGAGAATCATCGAAGCCTAACCATTTTACAAACAATTTATCTCCTCGTTTTTTTATAACTCGCTCAATGAGATAGATATCAGGATGCATCACTTTCGTCAATTCTTCTTCATAGAAACTGCCTTTAATTGGGTTGTCCTGATAGTCAATCAATTTGTATGTTGTCGGATCTGTACTGTTTATTCTATTGATTCTGAAAATTTCAGTTGTCCAGTTTGGTGTATAACCCTTTTCAAAAACATGTTTATATTTACTGATTCTCACGCGATCATTAATCATGAATTTAATTTTTCTAATTTGACTATTGTGTATCCTCCCATAAATTCGCAAACGAATAAGCTGTTCATTCGTATTATTAACATCCTTTGATTTCATGCGAATTGTTCCATGCTTCGTTTCATTATAAGATGATATAATGCCGGGAAGTATATCCAACCATCTGTATGATCCTTGAAGAGAAATCTTTTTCCACATTCTTTCTTTTAAAGTCCGATTGAATCGTTCACAAATAGATGCTTTCAAATTGCTATAAGTCGAATACATTTTTATATTCAATTGCTGTATAAGATTCTGGAATTCTTTATTATAAAATTCTTTTCCTTGATCAACATGCAGCTTTTGTGGTATTCGACCCTATTTTAACACAGAGTTCATAGCTTTTGTTACATCTGATCCACTCTTTGTTTTGATTGGTGCAGCCCACACGAATTTAGAGAAAATATCAATAACTGTCAGTAGGAATTTATATCCCCCATTTTCTTTAGCATATGCCGACATATCGACAAGATCCGCCTACCAAGTTTCATCAAGATCACGTATCTCCACCCGACGTCGAGGATAATTTCGCCGTGCAGGTCTGTGAAGCTCCTCAATTAGAGCTTCTTTTTCTGTCTTAAATCTTTCTTCTTTTCTTTGAGTTTTCAGCTTCATTCTCGGGATGATTATCAGTTGATGCTTTCTCATTTCTCTTGACACGCTTCACTCTTTTTGCACTACTATTAGAAACTTCAAGTGTAGTCGTTATGTTATTATCTTCGTTTGGTTCAACTAATGCATAATAATCTCTGCCTCGAGCCTCTAATGTTTTCAGTCTCTCATTGATTGCTCGAATGGCTGTGAGGTTTTCTGCCGTGAGTTTTTGTACTGACTCCATCTTTAAATTTTCAATCATTCGCTTGAGAACTTTCATAGAAACTGGATCATAATCTTCTACCACATCAGCAATATTACATAATCGCTTATTTTTCATATCAAATTGTCCGTCTGCTGTAAGCTTGAAGCCTCGACCTGGAGGTCATTGAACATTCAATGACATAGATCCACCAGCATTCAAACGTCGTCCAAACACATCAACACTCATTTTGTAACTGATACCTCTTACTATATATCAACGCCTAATATATTAATCCAACCTCCCGCAGTTCCTCAATTATTGAAATGATTTCATTATTATGATTATTATTGCCAGCAGCTTGCGATGCATGCAGTAATCGAAGACGATCCACCAACTCATTTGGATCATCCCAGTACACATAATCAATATTGCGCTTCCTCTTCGCAATCATTTGATTAGAGAATCCTTTCCCATGAGGAGACGGGGTCATGAAATTGACAAACTTTTCTCTATTGTGGCGTTTCACTCCTCTCGTTGGATTAAAGTATTGTCTATCGAGATGTGTTGTTTTCACAATTTTTGTGAATGCTCTCTTATCACTATCTGTAATGAACTTCACATTAGGATCTTTCTTGAATAATATTTCAAGAAGTCCTGGAGTTTGATCATATTTTTCATCATTAATTATAATTTTGTCCCCTTCAAATTTGATAGGTGTTATCCCAATCACCCAATCACCTCTGTGCTTGCGAATCCCCGTTCTCAAGTCCAATTTTTTACTCCCATCTATAGTCTCAAATAGGTCTAAATATTGTTGTGATAAATTATGGAAATTTTGTACAGAAGCACTATCTCTGTCGTCAGAATCTTTCATTTTCGTGGTGGAGTATGATGGTGTAACGGTATTCGTTATCAATTCTGATGGTGGTGTTGTTTTCGAGATGTTTGAGTCATCCGTTTCTTGAATTCGTGGCATCTTAATGGGAATATCAGAGTCATTTGATATTGCCGCTCGTTTTCGTGAAGCAGACGATTCGAGAAATTTGAACTCTTTCATTTTCTCCATTTTCATAGGATTTCCAACATGAGTGGTTTGATCGACAATTTTTTGTAATGGTGTAACTACCGGTTTGAAAACATCATTTAGTGTTTTCTCTGTGTCTTGTCTCCCCGATTTGATTAATTTATGTTTCTCACGAATAGCATCACTTGCGTTAGCAATTTGTTCTAACACATGCTTCTCTTTATTCAAAATAGAACTTACCATCATGATACTCTGAATGTGACTGACTGAAAGCATCATGGATGTGGTATATTTATGAAACAATCGAATCCCCTTCTATAACGGCCGTTATCAAGCTCTCTATCCTTATCGATCACTAAAAAGTTGTATTTATCAATATTCCAACAGGAGGAGCATATGCCCCTGAATTGATTGTAAGCCATATCCGTGTTTACATGATCTTCATAGATATGTCGCAGATTCTTATCATCCTGCTTAAATAAGACCAATAAGTTGGTATTGTCACGAACAAGATGTTTTGGGATGCGCGTATATGTTTGACATAAGTAGAAACAATCAACATTTCGGTGTCTCCCCATGCAGAAAAAAGCACGCATATTATCTTGTTTTTCGCAGGCAACATCATCAAAGATGAAGATGGAATTGGGCTGCGCATTTTCTGGTTTTATCACTTCTTCACGTTCGTTGAATGGGAAGTATCCAATTGTGTTGGTGGCTTCCAGAACTTTTCTGAGAAACTCATATTTCGGTTGGTTTAGAGATTTAGAATAAACATAAATATTTTCAAATCTTAATCCATTCGAATGTGTGATCAGTGCCAATAATGCATTGGTTTTTCCACAGTCGGAAGGTCCCCAAAAAATGGCACGTACTGTATTCGGCAGTAATTCACCATGACGTTTTTCTTTCAATTTATCATCCGCATTCTGTACTACTTGATCGAAATTCAGGACTGGTAGCATGATTTTCTGCTCTGTGAACTTCATTCTCAGCGAGTATTCCTCCAAAACTAAGATAGTAGCATATAAATGGTGGGTTTATATACCATTTACTTCAGTTGAGCATAAGCTATGAAAGTGAGAATACATAAGAGAAGCGGAAGAGGAATAATCAATAAGATAATCAATAAATTGCCGGTGGAACTGCATATCCCCGGTTATCAATATTGTGGGCCAGGCACAAAGCTCGCTGAGAGGTTAGCTCGCGGTGATCCTGGAGTGAATCTTCTAGATAAGGCTTGTAAGGAACACGATATCGCCTATTCAAAGAATCGAGAGAATCTCACGGCTAGGCATAACGCTGATAAAACATTGGAAGAGAGTGCGTGGAGACGTGTATTATCAAAATACGCCAGGTGGAGTGAGAAAGCTGCTGCTTGGGCAGTAGCTAATGCTATGAAAACTAAAACTAGCTTAGGATTTGGATTTAGGAAGGGGGTGAAAGCGAAAAGCACAAAACGTGGAAAAAGTCTGGTAAAGAAAACGAAGAAAACATGTGGTGGCGGTATTGAAAAAAAAAAACAAATTGCTTTAAAAAAAATCATCAAAGCAGCAAAACAATCCATGCGTCCTGGGGATGCGATCAAGTCAGCTCTTCAGGCTGCACGAGATGCTGTCCGCGCAGCTGGAGGAAAGCATTCCGTAAAATCACCAAGAATACTACCCGTCCCCGAAAAAATTGGTGGAGTTCTACCCTTCTTGATTCCCTTATTTGCTGGGTTAAGTGCAACTGGAGCTTTGGCCGGAGGTGTCGCAGGTATAGCGAAGGCTGTGAATGATGCGAACGCTGCTAAACGTTATCTTGAAGAGACTAAACGTCACAATAAATCAATCGAAGCAATTGCAATGGGTGATGGTCTCTATTTGAAGCCCTACAAAACAGGACTAGGGCTTTGCTTGAAACCAAAAAACTAATAAAGCTACCACACCGAGCCCTCTCTGATGTTGATATTATAAATTTCTCCAAACTCATGAAAATTCCACATTTTCGGGGAGTTTATATGAGGAATGCTCTTCCTATCAATGGACCTCATAGGAACGAATCAGCTATCATCAATTTAGATGATAGCGATGGTCCTGGTACTCATTGGGTGGCATATAAGAAACGAAAAAATGAAATAAATTATTTTGATAGTTTTGGAAATTTACAACCACCGAAAGAATTGGTGGATTATTTCGGTGTTGGTAGCATTGTCAAATATAATCACCAAAAATACCAAGAGTATGATACTATTATTTGTGGACATTTGTGTCTCCAATTTCTCAATGATAATCTATAAATACTGATGATATGTATGAATTAGTTCAGTTCGAAAACAACAACTATGGATGAATCTTTGACACTTACATTATCAGGAACGTCTTCGATCTTGGAAGCTCATTATTTTCCCCCAA
>NW_011887940.1:101019-102325 GCF_000806365.1 Fopius arisanus
CACAGTCAGCACCGGACTAGCAACCAGTTAACACATCAGAATATTCAATTCCTTAGAAGCTTAAATTTGAAGCCGAGAGTGCGGAAAATATAAAATCATGGAAGATATACTGAGAATCCAGAAATCTGTTGAATTTGATGAGACTATTTCTCATTATGAAATGCATGCTCATCAACCATTCGCTTCATCATCGTTCGGAAACAATGATGAAATTTCGATAACAGTGCAACATCAAGATTTATGCCTTTTACCTAGTAAAAGTCATCTTCACATTCATGGACGATTAACCAAGGAAAACGGCACAACTCCTGTGGAAAGAACCCGATTGGTGAACAATGCCATCTGTCATTTATTTGAGGACATTCGTTATGAGCTCAATGGCATCGAAATTGATCGTGCAAAGAATGTTGGTTTAACGAGTCTCATGAAGAATTACATTTCACAAAGCCCCAACCAATGGGCATTGATGGAGAATGCTGGTTGGTTGACAGATGATGGTATGGATAGTGATGAGATGATAACAAATGCAAATGGATATTTCGATATTTCAATACCATTGAGTTTATTCCTTGGTTTTGCTGAGGATTATCAAAAAGTGATTGTAAATGCGAAACATGAACTTGTCCTCACAAGATCTAAGACTGATGTTAATGCTGTTCTTCAACGACCAATTACAGTTGCCAATCCAGAGGAGAAATATAAGATTACTCTACAAAAAATTGAATGGTTAATTCCCTTTATTAAAATTTCTGATGAACGCAAGGTAAAATTGCTCAATTTTATTGCGAAAGATATGCCTATTCGAATAGGATTCCGAACTTAGGAATTGTATGAATATCCTCTACTTCCTATAGCCCCAAAGCATGTTTGGGTGGTGAAAACATCAAATCAATTGGAGAAACCACGATACATGATCCTTGGATTCCAGACAGCACGAAAAACTCCAACGACTAATGCCAGCAACTTCGATCATTGCAATATCCGCGATGTAAAATTATTTTTAAACTCGCAAAGTTATCCGTATGGAAATTTGAATCTTGATATTAATCATAATCAATACTCCACATTGTACAATATGTATGTGAACTTCCAAGACTCATTTTATGGCAAGGAGATGCAGCCGTTATTAAGTAGAACTGAATTCTTGGAGAAGGCACCATTGATTGTTGTCGATTGCTCGAAACAAAACGAGTATCTCAAGAGTGGTCCCGTTGATATTCGTATTGAATTCGAGTCAGCTTCACCATTCCCACCCAATACATCAGCTTACTGCCTCATCCTCCATGATCGAATTGTTGAATACAAT
>NW_011887940.1:102710-124897 GCF_000806365.1 Fopius arisanus
GGATTCAATATTTTTTCACACAAATTAATTCGACGTTTGAAACGATCATGGTCTCGAGCTAACTGCTCCCATGGACCTTGACGGGCGGATCGGTGTGCATAGTCCCAATGGAACATCAAATGCACTCGTGGTTCAGGGTTGAAACTGATTTTCTTTCCCTCCTCTCGTTGGTCATCTATGGGTGTAGGAATTTTCTCCATTTTAGACTAAATCCACCATCGGATAACCATGAGGGCGCAAAAATACATCATATTCAAAACTGAGAAGTTCAATCATTCCTTGCATATTTTTAAAATTGTCTTTAATCATCTGCAAAGTGTGAGATAAATTCGCGCAAGGAGAAAATTTTGGTATTTGAGCAGGGTTGAAGCTGGAACACAGGTCTGTAAAGTGCTTGCGGATGTGATGGATGAAGCGATCAATTGGTGGAAGTTTAGGTGGTGCATGAATTAATAGTTTGGTTACAACATCACTCTCATGCAAACAATATGGTGGAACAGAGTGCAACCATTGTATCTCGTTGATTGTTAATGGTTCATCATCAGCCACCAAATTCTTTATCTTCTCTCTCAGATTTTCACAGAATTTCTTTAGGTTTTGTAATCCATCAATACTTTCAATGATGTGTGATAAATCATTAAACTGCTCCATACAATGAGAGCAAATAGATCTTCTTTCAGGGTGTCGTTGAGCCTTCAATACCTCATAATTACTCCATAAACATTCCAAATCGGCGGTAAGATATTCCGCAAACTGATGAGCATTTTCATCAAAATATTCATTTATTAGATCTTCATCAGTATTGCTCTCTTCTGCACTTTTCAAGTGATCAACATGAGGGTTATGACAACACATATCAGCAAATGTCTTTATGCTGTTGACTGATCCAACCCAAATGATGTGTTAATGATTTCTTCTCTTCTTATAAAGCGCTTCATCTACGAGAATAATAGCAGAGTTGCCCCAATTGTACAACTAGGACAAACGAAATAATGATAAGTTCCAGGACAATCATGAGTTGTGATGAACCGGACTTGATTTCAAACTGGCTGCAGATCGTGTGAAGCGAATGGCTTATATAGCGCAGCCGTCGGCCACTTTAAATAAATGTAATGACTCATGACGAATTTTCAAGAACATTCGAGAATATTCGTTTATTTATTTTTTGTGTAGATTATGACCGGACTATAGGAAACCCCCACCACCAAAATGAGTGATTCATTGATGGAATTATCCTCATTACAGACATTATTCTACCATCTTTTTTTTTCGCAGAATTGGATTCAAACCTGCGGTGGAAATATGAAGCGACTGATGGGAGTGACTCATGTCGTGAGAATTCATTCACGATCAGGCTACCCTCATTGCGTTGGTCATCAATAGGTGAAATATTCCACAGGTTCTCGGAGATATACACTCCCCTCACAATAACGAATCATTTCGAGAATGTTCTGCATGACATCATTCCACTAAATCGAATTACATCTGTCTGGGGAATTACAGGAAACCCCCACTCTGCGCTAACCGATGACTCATTGATAACACAACCCCTAAAAGTGTTTACAATCCTAGCGCCACCTACTCATGACTCATCGATGACGTCAGCCTTCCAGAACCTTCCACGATCGTCGCGCCACCTACTCATGACTCATCGATGACGTCATCCTTCCAGAACCTTCCGCGATCGTCGCGCCACCTCGTGGTGAAGCGGAGCTTTGGTCCAGAATCCCCCCTGTCTATCTACTATTGAACTCATTGTCCATAGCATTGACGCCATTTTCGAGTATTCCGATTTCTGATTTGTTTAGTCTTTAAATTTCAATGACTCATTATGATATTGAGTCTTCCTTGACTTAGAAATATCATGGTCTTAACTGAGTAATTTAACGACTCTTGCCTCTCTCCTAAATTATATTTTAGAATTTATTTTTGCCTCTATTATCGATTTTCTTTTGTCTGGCGAAGTAGTATAATCTCGAGGTCAGTGTTGTTCTCCTCGAGGTTTTAATTGATATTATCGTGGCCTGTAAAGCCACAAATACTTTTGATTGAATTTTATTTAATAAAATTTATTTTTTTAGCATTGGAAGTGGAATTGCGACGTCTGTCGACGTTCGAGATTTGTGTTTTGCCGGTAGCCCTTTCGGTTACTTTCGACGTTTGTTTACGTTCTCTCGAGGCATTTCCCCTCTCAATTGCTTAACTTTCTTCATTTTATTGTATGAGTGGACACGCTTGTTCTTCGTGGTAAATGTAGATTCCGTCACCGTATGAAAATTCTGACTTAACAACTAGCTGTTTTATCGATTTCTTAGAATCTTGACCCATTTTTGATTTATTCTGACTTGTTATTTTCGACTAGTAACTTTACTTATTGACTCATGGTTAGGGAATTTGTTTGTAAATTATTTGTTTGTGTCTTTGTTAATTAATTAATTTTCTTTGTGACCGAGGACAGCGTGATCCTATAGTTGAGAGTAAGACGGGGTTTTTGAGATACTTTATTTTGTTCCGATAACTTATAATATTATTAAATAAAGAATTTGTTACCCCGCAAAGATGGAATTAATTTTGAGTTAAAATAACCCACCCATTTCAAAATCTCAGGGCAGTATTTGGAACCAAGCCGCCTTCGCGGTTATTATACTGGCTAGTTGGCAACTGTCCTTATTGTTAATTGATAATTTCGATTTTTGGCCGTTTTTTTTTATATAAACGTCCTCGCGCCTATTATTTTGTCGTTCGAGGTTGGTCGTCGAGGGCTGCGTATATTTCTCTCTTCTTCCGCGGAGAGCGAAAATACGTCACAACATATATAGAATTTCAAAAAGAAGAAAGAAAAAAATGTAAAAATTCATATAAAAATTAATTTAAAATTTAATAAATTTAATAATTTAATTTAATTTTTTTTTATAGATTATATGAAATTTATATATTGCATTATGAATAAATAAATAGTAAATTTAGTATAATATAATATAAAAATAAAAATATTAGATATTATGATATAAAAAAAATCAATATATATATATAATTATATATATTATATATTATATATATTATTTATATATATACGTATTATATATATATATATCATATTATATAGATATAATTTGATATGCATAGCGCCAAAAGAAGCTGACAAAAAACGTTACATACTTTTTTTTAAAAGGGAATACACTATGTTTCAACAATTTGAAAAAGTCCTTTCTACATTTATGTATGTATTAGACTGCATAATTTTTTGTTTAATGTCGAAAGGTCGAAATTCATACTTCCATTAACCTACAAAATTGACTTCAGTCATATATGGAATTACACACATAAATAGGTCAAGAACTGCATATAATTTTCCAACAAAACGCAAAGCTAATATTCGTTACCACAAAATAAACAATGTAACTGTACACAGATTTCGTGTAACTTGTGGCGTTTGTATTTTATGGATTGAATACGATTAGGAGGTAGTGGAAGGGGTAGTTGTGTTGTGTATAGATTGCGACGTAATTTTCGGAGGTTCACGGAACCCTCCGTCCATTAGCCCGCCCTCTGGCACCAAAACACCCCAAAATAAAATCAGAAAAATAAGTTAGGCGCCAGGTCAATTTTTAACGGAATGACCGCCGTATCGAAATCCTTCTCCGCTCTCAGCCTCAATTGCTCCAGTAGCACAACACGTAGAGATTTAGAAAATCGGAAGCTGAAAGGGGATGCAACTGGGATCCTCAGCAAAAAATAATTCAAATAAGAATTGTCGGGGAGAACAATATTTAATTAAAAAAAATCAGTCTCGTATACATAAAAAAAAATGATAAAATAATATCCCCTTAAATCGACTACTCGTTACAGAACATTTAAATTAATCGGTAAAGTCAAATCGTCTGATTAAGTTCATACAGGTTTTCTGAAGTCCAAAAGTTTTCAAAATAAATAAATTAATAAATAATTAAATAATCACAAAAGTCAGAATTAATTAAAATATCAAACAACTGAATCACGAGACTCGAGTTGTTATTATCAACGAAACTATCACAAATTGACGGAAACCAACTGAGTTACAAAACTCCATTGGTAGCAGTCGGAGAAGTCACAAATTTTATCGGAAATACTTTACAAGAAATTGTCGCATTAATTCAATGACTCGAAACAGTAACGCGAAAAATCGATAAGTCTACGTGACCTCGAACAATCAAAAATACACGAAATAAGTACAAAACTAGAGACAGAATAATTCGCAGGTCACGAGACCTTGAAACTACTAAATCGAAATTAAATTCAATGGCGAGGTTCTAATAAATCTCACGACACGAATTTATCTAACAAAAGTCGCGAAACTAACCAAAAAAAATTATAAATAACAAAATTTAAAATAAAATAAATCTGAATAATTAATTGAACGAGAGAGAGAAAGCCAAAATAATCACTGATTAAAGTGGTCAGAGATTCCCTGATAGAAACGATTCTCGTACAGTCCTGCAGGACTCGGATGTCCAAAACATCAAAAATAAATCGACTATCGAATCTCTGCCCAGTGACAAAATACTTTCAATAAAAGAACGGCCACCACGCTCAACCAAATCTCTTAATGATTCTCCAAAATGTTCAGAATCCACAAAACCGTCGGAATGGCGTCTTTTAACGTACTTAGCGGCCTTCGTTTAAAAATCTGTCGCAGGTCCGCTCCAATTAACCACCAAACGGGAAGTGATTTCCAAAACGCACGTGAATTGGCAACAGGTAGGTAACGCGATGAATTAGATGATTGGGGCGGATGACAACGTCATCATCCACCAATCCCAATTGAACGGGCATGCGCGACATAGATAATATTATTTATTATTATTATTTGTTTATTTCGTTGATGTTACAAATGTTTTCCTTTGTTTTACATCGGTATTCTCCCCTTTCCTCTTTCTTTTCGTTACTATAAGATCAACCATATACAAGTTTAATATACTTAATAACATTTTCATAGCATTTTATGTCCTTATCATTTAATATATATTCATTCCTTCCTTGTATCCTTCTGTTTATCACAGTTGTTCGGCTCCTTTCCTTGCTTCCTAGTCCCTCTCCTTTCGTCTTTCTTGTGTCTATTTCAGTCTCTCTTTTAGTCCTCCCTCCTTTCCTCCTCCATTTCCGTCAGTTTTTTCTCTATCTTTCCTAGCCTTCCACATACCTTTCTATCCGTCTGTCCCCTCAGCATTTCCACCATTCTCTCTCTCCATGCTCTGTCGCTGCTCTGTTGCCTCCACTGTTTCCACCAGCTCTCTTCCTCCTCTTCTAGCCTCCCCATTAGTACCCCGCAATTTATCACATGTTCCAGCACTTCCTTCTCTTTCTTGCATGCTCTGCATGTGTCTTCTATCATCCCTGTTCTGTTGCCTCTTAGTGCGTTCCCGCATCTCCACCTTGCCCATACCATTTTCTGTTCTAGTCCTAGTTTCCCGTCCTGCCAGTACCCTTCCATCGTTGCATTGTCCTTTATTTTCTTATAGTAGCTACAGTATCTTGATCTTTCGATTCTTTCCCAGTCCTTTTGTGCCTCTTGATCTCCCAAGAACTGTGTCATTTCCTCTATCCTCTCTATTGCTTCCTCGTTTTTCTCGTTCCACAGCATTTCCAGGAACTGTCCATCCCCTAGTTCACTTACTTCTTTACCATCTCTTGTCCCCACCTTTTTGTCTCACCGTTCTTGATTCCCCTTAGTTCTTTTCGCATACATCTCCTTGGCCATCTCTCTTTATCCATTTTATTCATTTTCACCAGGAATTTTGCCGCTCGCCTAAACGCTTCCACTTCCACGCTAGTGACTCCCGCTTCCATTCTCCATATGTAGTCTGGAGTGTTCCTCGTCAGTCCCATGTTTGTCTTTATGTATCTCTTTTGTACCTTTTCCACTCCCTCCTGTCTTTTCCAGCCCCACAGTTCCACTCCATATAGCACCGCTGCCTTCACCGTCGTTCCCAGAAAGTATAACCTCCTTCTCAAGTCCTTTATCCTTGCTCTCGTCATTTCTCCCCATGCCTTATTTGTCAATATCTGCGCCTTTCCTGCGAGCTTCGCCGTGTGCCTTGTGTGTCTGTTCCCTGTGGGTGAACCAATACCCTAAATATTTAAATTCTTTTACTACCTCTATTTCCTCTCCTTTATAATACCACTTTTCTGGTTTCCTTTTTCCTCCTCTCCTAAATACCATCACTTTTGTTTTTTCCGTGCTTACTTCTTCACGTCTTCTTACGTCTTCAGCATCCCTGCTAACTCCTCCCCACTTTCTGCTATCAAGGCCGCGTCGTCCGCGTATAATAGCGTATAGATCTTTCCCCCCATCCTCGCATCAATCACCATTCCACCTTCCTTCTTTTTCTCTAAATCCTCTACCAAGTCCTGAATGAAAATGTTGAAGAGTAATGGGCTAAGCGGGCAGCCTTGTCTAACTCCTTTTCCTGTCATGAACTCTCCCGTCGTTCCTTTTCCTGTAATTACCCTGTTCTTAGTTTCTCCGTATATTCGCTTTACTATCCTTAAAAATTTTCCCTCGATTCCTATCCTCCTCATTTTCTCCCACAGCTTTTCTCTGTCTACCTTATCAAATGCCGCCTTAAAATCGATGAACCCCGCATACAGTTTTCCTTTTTTCTTCCTCAGCTTTTTTCCTATCATTGTGTTCAAAACAAATACCTGCTCCATTGTGCCTCTCTTTCTTCTGAATCCTGCCTGTGCTTCCGTCAGCTTTCCTTCCTCATCTAGCCATTTCCCTAGCCTCCTGGCCATTATTCCTGTCAGTACCTTATAGCCTATATCTAGCAGCGATATTCCTCTATAATTTGCTGCTATATTCACATCTCCTTTCTTGTGAATGGGGAATATTGTGGCTAGCCGCCACCTATCTACGATTTCTTCCTTTTTCCATAATTCCTTCATAATACTTCTGAACTCCTCTTTCCCTACCTCTGGTAAGTATTTCCAGAATTCAGCCTTTTTATCGCCCTTTTTAGTTCCCTATCCGTCAATGCTTTATCCAGGTCCGAATCTCTTTCTTCCTCCTCTTCCCCTCTTTTATCTACTTCCTTTCCTCCCTTTTCTCTCTCTCCATTTTCTCTTACAATCCCCTTCTGTCCCTGCTCTCTCTTATACCTAGACTCGTTTTTTTCCTCTTCTGAGTTCCCTCTCACTTCCTCTCCCTTCCCTCTCTCGTCTTCCTCTTGCTTCGGTCTCTCTGCTCGTGCCCTTGTCTCTTCTCCTTCTAATAATTCCATGAAATGCCTTTTCCACTCTTCTTCCGTCACATCATTTTCCACGTTTCTCCTACCTTTCCTAAACCAGTTTAATGCTTTCCAAGTTTCTGTCATTGTCCTACTGGTTGCTACTTCTTTTTGTTTTTTCTTTATCCACTCATGAATTAATCTCCCCCTTATCTCTCTCAGTTTTCTTTTTGCTCTATTGTACTCCCCCTTATTTTTCCAACTTCTTGTTTTTCTGGATTTTTTCTGGCATTTGAACATCTTTCTTCTGTTCTTACTGTATTCTCCGTTGTCCCACTCTGCCCTTTTTTTCCTTGTTACGCCACTTTTCATTTTTGCTTTCTCTGCTGCCTCTACTGTTATCCTTGGTAGATTCTCCCATCTATGGTTAGTATCTATGTCCTCTTGATTTTTATATTTCCAAATCTCCTGCCATTTTTCTCTGTATTTTCCTCCCTTCCTTCTTTCCATCTCAGTCTATTCCCGCCCCCTCTCTCCTCTTCTTCCTCCGCCCCTCTCATCTGTCCCCACTCTAGATTATATACCACTGGCAGGTGATTCGATCCTTCTTGTTCCTCCACTTTCATTCCCTTGAACCATTTCGGCTCTTCCTCATCTTCCAGCCTCACTAGGACATAGTCCAGTGTGCTGCCCAGTCCTGCCCCCTCTCCAATGAACGTAATTGCTCCCGTCTCGTCTCCCCTGGCTCTGCCGTTTTCCACTAAGAAAGCTCTCTCTTCACACCAGCCTATCAGCTTCCTTCCCTCTCCTCTCTCAGTTTTATCCTGTGCTATCCTTTCTCCTATTCTACCCTCTTCCACCATTCCACATGATGCCCATCCTTGCAGCTCCCCTATTCTAGCGTTTAGATCCCCTGAAATTACTATCCTTGCCCCCTCTCCCTCCTTGTCATCAACTGTCGTCCCTAGCGCCTCCAATACCTTGCCCATGTTTTTCCTATCATTATTATATGTGCTGATTATAATATTACTCCTCTCATTTTTTCTGTCTCTTATTTCCACAATTATACCGTAGTGCCATTCCTCCACTCTCCATTCTGCCTCCAGCGTCTTCCTGATTCCTACCAAGTTTCCTCCGCTGGCTTTTCCTCTGCTGCGCTTCCTCACCGCTGCCTTCCCAAACCACTCGTATTTTCTGTCCAGTTTCTCCCTCCACCTCTTCAACTCTTTCTCTCCTAGATGCGTTTCTTGAAGTAGTATCACATCCATCTTTTCCCATAACTCTTAATTCTTTTCGATGTTCCGTGCGTTCTCCACGTTCCAATGCATACAGCGGAGTGGCCTGGGTTACTTTTCCTTCTCCTTCTCTTTTTTCCTCCCCACGAAATGGCCGTGGGGTCCTTCTCTTCTCCCTGTTCCCTCCTTCTGTCTTTACCCTCAGCTCTCCCTCTAACTCATCCAATTCCAGCCTGTGTCCCTCTATTTGTATGCTGTTATAGGCCGTTTCTGCCTCCATTCCTATCCTCCTCCATCCTCTTGCTTGCTCTTCCAACCATCTTTTTATCTCCTTCTGTCTCTCCGTCCAATCATCTCTAAAGTACACTCCCCACCCCCTTCTCCGCAGACCTGATTGCCCTGCTAATATTGTTAATTTGTGCCTAAACTCTTCTACCTTTACCCTCCAGCCCCTGTTCTCACATTTGTCCAGTCTTTCTACTCTGATTTCTAGCTTCATCTGTTCCCTAAAAAACTTCTCCAGTTCCTCCTTCTTTCTTCTACTCAGTAGTGTCAGTCCCTCCATAATGAGGTTCTTTTTCCTTATTCTTCTCTCCTTCAATTCCTCTTCCCACTCTCCTTCTGTCAGACTTTTTGGGTGCTTGTCCTCCGTCCTGTCACTCATTCTACTTTCGTCTATCCCTTCTTTCCCCTCCACCCTCCTGTTCCTATTCTCTCCGCTCATCCCTGCTGCTCTCATACTTCTATTCACCTTCTTCCACTCTTCCGGCCCTTTTAATGGTGACCTACTTCCTGCACTATGCTCTGTCTCCTCTCTCTTCTCGCTCTCTTCTGACTCTCCATATTCCTCATAGTCTACCCTCAGCCTCCCTCTGTCGTCTCCCCTTGGGCGGCTAATCTCTTCTATGTTCTCCTCCTGGTAGTTTTCTACTCGCCCCTGAGTCCACCATCTACCTCTACCATTCCCCCCTCCCTCCTTCCTTGTTCCCTCGCCACCCTTCTCCTTCCCTCCTTCGTCATCTCCACTCCCGCTGTTGATACCCTCCCCCTCCTTTGCCCTAGCCCTCCCCAGTCTTACCTGTTTTCTGAGCTCTCTTATTTCTACCTTTTTCCGTTCCAGTTCTTCCTCTTTCCGTTCCAGTCTTCTCCTTAATGCCTTTACTGACTCCTCACTTTCACCCCTGCATCCGCACCTCACTAATTCTCTCCTTCTGCGCTCACACTCCTCGCATATTCTACCCCTTCTTTCGCTACTTAGGTTTTTCTCCAGTCTTTGGTCCCATTCAGCTATCCTCTTTACCCAATGTTGCTCCAGGTCTATCATTTTTTCTTCCAATTCCTTTCTCTGATCCTCTTTCCAGGTCGTCATCCAATTCTCCAGCCTCCTAACACATACCCTTTCCGCTGTCTCTTCTTTCCCTCTGTTGCTCTCTTCCTCTTTCTCTACCTCCTCTACTAGGTCTCTCATCTCTTCTCCTTGCCAGTCCGGCTTCTGTGTCCCTACCTCCTCTCCAGCCTGTGTGCTTGCCCTCACTTCCGACAGCCTTCTTCTCTCTGACCTTTTTCCCTCCTCACTTTCTATTTCTGTACTCTCTCTGCTCTCGTTTGTGTCTTTCTCCTCCCCCTCTCTTGTTATCACTGGGTCTCCTGTTTCGTGTGTCGTTTTCTCTGCGCTTCCTTCTTCTTTTTCCTCTTCTCCTCCCTTTGTGCTCCCTGGACTCCTGTCACTCCCTTCCTTTTTTTCCTTTCTTCCCTGTGGGGTACGTGGGATTTCTTTCCCCCCTGGGATTTCTTTTCCCTTGAAGTAGTCCCTTATGTTTTCTTTCTCTGTATTCTCTGTCTTTCTGGGGCGTCCCCTCTTCTTGGGCTTGGCCTCTTCCGTCTCCTTTTCCCGTTCCTCACCGGTCATCTCTTCTATTTTTTTCTCCTCAATTTCAGCCGGTGCTTTTCCCGTCCTACCCTCTCTCTGTTCCTACTCCGGACTCTTTCCTCTCTCGTCCTCGCGTCTATCCCGCTCAAACTCGTCCCCTCTCTGTTGTATCTTGCTTTCCTCCTTGTTCTTTCTCCTAACCCTGCTTTTTTCCGCACCACTTTTACCTTCAAAAACCTCCTATCCTCCTTGCTTCCTCTTTGAACCTTCACTTTCCCAAGTTCCTCCCTCCACACTACGCCACTCTTGTCACTTCTTCACCTCACAATCTCCGGAAAACCCAGACAATCCGCTAAAAACCCACCGATGCACGCCGGACCCGATGTGTTCGTGTTCGCGGTCACGTGTCCTCGCCACATAGATAATATTTTTGGCAATCATACCCTACAAAGTTTTGCGATGCTTTCATTAAATTTCTTGCCTATCATAAATGAGAATGAATTCTCAGCGCTGCCTAAAAAATCTTAGTCAATTTCACGTTTCAAACTACCTTGAGAGAATAGTAACTCTCCGTGATTAAATCTTATTCTATTTTTTCCATTCAATGCCAATCGGTTCAGCCTCGTGCTCAGCAAAACTACGTCACTTCCTTGATGTGTTGCGAATGTGTTGCCTGGATTGTGGCTCCATCGACGACCACATCCATAAATCCGTCACTGCCAAAATTCCATCAGAGCTTGATGACATCTTCCAGCCTCGTCGAGATCCTCAATGATGTCCTCAGCAAGAACGCAGTGGCGCGTAATTTTAATTCAAAATAAAACAGGCTAAAATCAGTCTAATATTCTCGTCTCTCTCAGGACTTTCGCCATCGAAGGTGACTTCCCGTCTGGTGGAAGTCAAATAACTAACGCGGAACGGACGAGGAACACTAACTGGTCAAAATACCACGTTACAAGATACACCCTAGCTCTCGGCCTTATTTATTGGATAAAGACGAAACTTTTATTGATTCCTTCGAAGCTTGAATTTGAAGCCGAGACGGCGGAAACTATAAATCATTGAAGATATACTGAGAATCCATAAACCTGTTGAATTTGATCAGACTCTTTCTCATTATGAAATGCATGCTCATCAACCAATCGCTTCATCATCATTTGGTGCCAACGATGAAAGTTCGATAACAGTGCACCATCAGGATTTATGCCTTTTACCTAGTAAAAAAGTCATCTGCACATTCATGGACGATTGACCAAGGAAAACGACGCAATCCTTGTTGAAAGAACCCGATTGGCGAACAACGCCATCTGTAATTTGTTTGAGTACATTCGATATGAGTTCAATGGAATCGAAATTGATTGTGCAAAGAATGTTGGTTCAACGAATCTCATGAAGAATTACGTTTCACAAAGCCCCAACCATTGATTATTGATGGAGAATACTGGTTGGTTGAAAGATGATGGTATGGATAGCGGTGAGATAATCACAAATGCGAACGCATATTTCGATATTTCAATACAATTGAGTTTAATCCCTGGTTTTGCTGAGGATTATGAAAAAGTGATCGTAAATGCGAAACATGAATTTGTCCTCACAAGATCTAAGACTAATGTTTATGCTGTTCTTCGATGACTAATCACAGTTGCAAATCCAGAGGAGAAATATAAAATTTGTAACGAGCATTGAGGATGCCCGTTCAAATCCCCAATAAAATTCAAAAAAGAGAGAGAGTGAGGCAAATAAAATTAGGGGTTAGGGTTAGGAAAATTAGGATTTCCCCCCTTTCGGGTGGTTTAGAGTAGGTTAAGGGGGGAGCCTGCTTTCGGAGGCTCAAAAAATCGATATTTTTTTTATTGCTTAAATCTGTTCCTAATATATCTAAGAGTATGTCTGTCAATTTTGGAAAGACAATTCTGATTATTTTCGAAGATACAGCACTAAAAGCAGTCGGGCGCCGAGCAGGTATACGAGCGTTCGGGCAGCTGCAGCCGCTCTATAGAGTTCGTGCTCTTCCCTTTATTCGGAATACCCCAAATGTATACCTGGGGACGCATTATAACGGTACCCATTATATTTATGTCTGTATTTGCTTCTAAGCTACGGCATCAACAGTCTGTGTTGTTTAGTTTTGCTCAGTTTTACTCAGTTTTGTTTCGAGTCTCCATTCTGCATTCTGCATTCTGGCCAAAAAATCGTTGAAATTGCTGCTTTCTTGGCTGCAGGAATGTTCAACGAAGGGTATTCGGCAGTATTAAGTACCATGGAGCTTCTCGATTTGAAAATTGGCATACAATGCCAGATCTTTGCTGAGAACGTTGACAAACAGCACGTCAGTCGGGAAAACTGTCGTTCGTCTTTCGACAGCAAAGTGTCTCGAACAGCCCATAGACTCCATCAACTTCAACAAAATGAGTATTTTGAGGAAGAGGAAGGTCTACTTTATGGTCCAGGAATAGCTGATTAGCGTATTATTGCTGTAAGTAATCAAAAAGTACTATTTTTTCCGACCATAAACGTTAAAGCGCGTTTTCTCGAGTTTTCATTTTTGGGATTTTCCAAAATTGGCGGGCAAAATTACAAAAAAAGTATTCAACCAATCGTATAAAACCAAAGCTTATTAGATTCAGTATCTTATTACCTCCTCTGTGAATCTAAAAAGTTCTTGAAAACAAAATTCTAAACTATTTTTTTACTAAATTGAAGATAGGTTTTTTGGTGAAAAATGCAACTTTTTTTTTCAAATCTAAAAAAAACTTTGATTTTCGCGTTTTTTTCGGGTTTGTTTAGGTTCACATAGAAGAAGGACTAATGAAAATTAATTATCCATTTGATTTTTTTGTTTCAGACAAAATTGCGACCTACATTTTGCCCGCCAATTGGACACTTCAATTGCGCGGTGGTGCACAAAAGTAGATGAAAGTGGGCTGTATTTCGATATTTTAAATTTTAAAAAATGTTTTTTATAAGTTTACATATGTTATAAAATGATGTAAAAATTTCATTACATTTGCTTGTTTTTTTCTATCCTAAAAAAAATCACGAAAAACTGCCTTTTTTAGGCCTCCTAAAGCAGGCTCCCCCCTTAAGGGTGAGAGGGATTTTTAAAGGATGAGAGAGTAAGCCCTCCTGGTCGGGTAGGTCCAGATAAAAAGCCGGCGCTCTACGAAAAAGGGTTCTGGGGATTCATTGGTACGGGCGGAACGCCGTAAGGGGTAAGAATATTAACAACCCCGACGGATTGCCAAAGATTGATTACGGGTGGAAGGTCGTACGGGGTAGATTCAGTCACTACCCCTACGAATTGCCAAGACTGAATACGGGTGGAAGGCCGCTCGGGATAAAATCAGTCGTTATCCCGGCAGATTGCCAAATTAGTTAAGGGTTAGGAAAATAAGATTAGGTTAAAGAATTAGGAATAAGGGTCTTTTAGTCCCGAGAACCCAAGGGAACCGATCCTGAGGAAAGGAAGGTGATAGATTAATTTTAGGGATGAGGAATTAATTCAAATTTGAATTAATTCCCCCGCGAAGGGCTTGACCCAGAATAAGGTAGAGGGATCCACCAATCGACACCCGATCGATTGGCAGGCGCGATTAGGGGGGTCAGCGTCACGCGACACTGACCTCCGAAAATGAGTTATGCATTAACCGCGGTAACATCCACACGTGAGTGAACAGGAGTGAGTAGTGAGACTTGACGAGTGTATCACCCAGGATACCAGGACAATTAGCTGCAGCCAGGATGGTCCTGAAGAGAAAGAGGAAGGCAGCGAGAAAATCTACCGTGAGTTTTTACGGTTATATTTAAAGATTTTCCCCTTTGGCAGCTCCCCGATAATTATTGGCGGTTGTGATATTTTTCCGAGCCATGGAAATGGCCTAGGTTGTGTCGCCCAAAGTTTGGGTGGTTTTGAAGAGGTTTGCGGAGGATTTTTCCGAATAATTTCGGCATTATCCCCCAGTGCGGTTGGGAGGTCATTAGTGTGAATTGTGGGGGTATTTTCATGGGAGTTATGCGTGAAAATGGTCCGTGGCCACCGAACAAGGCCAGTGTTTCTCCCTCGTAGTGCCATCGAGGCATCCATCGAGCGGCTACGTGCAACAGGTGGAGAATCGTGTGTTAAATTTTCTCGCGGTTATTAATTGCGTTAACGGGGCTAATTATGTACCCTTACGCCTAAAATTTTGTGGGATTGTGGAGGAGAATGTCCCGAACCAGATGGTTAAGGGGGTTTTCCGGAATCCGCTGAATCTCCCATCTTCGGTGGTCCATCCCCTCGACAGTTGGGGGTGCGGGTCATCACTCCGACTTAGCCGCGTGTCTCCTCCTCCACTGATCCGTGCCTGGTCTGCCGTCTATCTTGCCTCTCGCCAGCCGGGCCCTTTCCGGGTGGGGTGATCTCGCGGGGCTCGTATTTGGCAGATAACTCCTGGCAACTCCACGATATCCTCCGGTATTTCCTTTTCCTCTGTCTCTCCTTGCTTCTCCTCGATCCTTTTCCGCACTAACTCCTTCCCTATTTATTTTACCTAATTCTTCACACACTCACTCATTCCTCCGTTCCCGCCTGCCCGTATTACATTTTCCAATTTATTTTTATTATTAACTCCTCCTTCCTCTTTTATTTTCCGCACGGGTGATGAATTCTCGTGGGGTTCATCACAAATTGTGAGACTGATCGTTTCTAATTTTTAGTGAGGCAAATTTTGCGATTCTTGTGAGATTCAGAATTTTTGGTGACGATTTCGGTTGCGTATTCCTCAGTCCCACGATAATATTCCGCGAAACCAAAAATAAAGGTTACACGGTGTGGGTCTCGAGTAAGTCGTACAGTGACCGATGCCGAGGCCTCCGACGCCACTTCGGTCTCGTCGGTATCCAGTCATGGCTCTAATCGAGTCGTCGACGAGGACCTTCCAGTAGGGACAATCCCAGCTGGCAATCCGGACAGGGCGGCTGGCGCACAAGCCAATCACACTTCACGGCTCCGATCTTTACAATCCGAGGGATACAACCCTTCGGCATCTTATCCAGGCGAAGACCCTGGTCAGTTTCTCCAGCCACCTTGGTGGCGTGGCTGCCATCCTCGACAGCCCGGACATTATTCGGGTGTCCCTCGTACGAGAGGCAAGTCCCCCAGGAGACGGGCGGTTCATCCCCTCGACGGCTGATTCCGGTTGAGGGAGACTTCCATTTTTCGGAAGAAGGGAGTAGTCCGAGACGTAGACCTCTGGATTCCGCATCTCTTCTCAACTCAATGCAGAAATGGGGCGCGCATTTCTCCGGTCTTCCGCATGCGACGTGGAATCATTCCTCGCAAGAATTGAGGACGGGCGGGCATCCCTCCCCATCCCCGATGACGTTCTCATTGGTGGCATACCGTTTTTGTTATCCGGTGCAGCACTGACCTGGAATCGGGGCCGTTGCCCTGAAATCCGACCCTGGGAAAAGGTTCGAGCTAATTTCCGAACGACATACACGGATCCTGATTACCAAACGGCGATCCGAGAGGAACTCGCTCTCCGTACTCCGGCGGAGGGTGAATCGGTCAATAATTATTTTGCGAGCATCCGCGGGTACTATTCGCGTATTAGCACCGCGGTTAGTGGAATTGATCATGTGGTACAAACTCACCGTATACTCCTCCGAACCCTCCAGGTCGGCATCGCCCTTCGGGACGGTATGACCATGGATGAGTTGGAGATGGCGGCGAAATGCCTCGAAAAGATCTACGGGAAAGCCGTCGATAGGCTTCCGCCTCCAAGGCCGGAACACTCGATTTGCCCAAGTTTGGCTTATCGTCCATATCATCCGGCTCGATCGCCGGCACGCACACCTTTCCGTCGTCCATTAGGGACGGTCAGGCCTCCGTCCGTAAGGACGGTATCCTTCGACGATGAAGGCACAGAAGATTTCGAAGGGGGCTCCTACGCGGACTATGCGGGGGAATATCTCGCGGTCGACGCCGTCCAAGGACCGCCACCTCGGCCTCGTCCAATTATGAACAACAATCCAGCCAGACCACAGGCTTGGCAGGCGGCAAATCCTTCCCGCCCGCGATCGCGGGAAAGACAATCTCAGAATACTATCTCTCTGCCTCCGGTCAGCCGAGGACTCTTCCTCGCACTGACCCGATCCCTGCCGTTAACAATAACGACAGAGGTACGCGAAATCGCTCTCCACCTCCAAGACCTAGCCTGGACAACTTGGAGTGTTGGAATTGTTGCGGAGTCGGTCATCGTCACCGGGAATGTCCCGAACCTCGCCGGTTATTCTGCTACCGTTGCAGATTATCCGGGGTGACGACAATTAATTGTCCACATTGTAATCCCGGCCATCCGGGAAACGACTATCGAGGCGCGTAAATCCGGCGTTCATACCTCCGCTTCGGCACGATTTACAGCCGGCTTCCCGTGGTATTTCAAACGCTACGGGCGAGGACCTTCCTCCTCCACGACCCTCCACGGGATCGTTGGAAATATCCCGTGTTTGTTCGATCCGCAAGATCTCTTGACACCGGAACCTATGCCTCCGAATGAGGTCATACTACACGCCGCTTCCGAACCGTTTCCATGAGCCTTTCACGTCGACATCGTTATCGGCGGATTGAGAGTACGAGCTCCCGTAGATTCCGGCGCAACCAAGTCTTTCGCGGGTATGGCCGGCATCCTTCTCTTCGAGAGGGCTAAAATTCCGTTGCTAGAGGTACCCGAGAAAAGGGTCGTTACCGCGAGTGGGAAAGTCGAGCTCGTCTAACACACAGTCGCATGTATCACCGAGCTTGAGGGGCGACATATGCCCCTAGTCGCGTACGTTATGCCGACTTTATCCGAGGACTTCATCTTCGGCATGGCTTTCCTTGTGTCCGCGAAGATCGTTATTGACTTTTTCGAGCAGACCTGGTTTTATCGAGAGGAGCCGGCGCGGCGGTTCCGCTTTACTCCTCTCCATCAAGTTCCGCAACTCACCATGTGCTGCGGTTTACGTTCCGGCGAGAAACTCCAGGAGCAACGACTTCGGGAACTTCTCGACCGGATTCTCGCCAAGGGGGAAGGCAAATTGAGGGCGACAACCCTCACATCCCATCCTATCGATGTTAACGGCCATCCTCCAATACGGCAGCGGCCGTACCACAAGACTCCGGCCCTCCGAGAGATCATGTGGAAGGAGGTCCAAGATATCTTAGAGAATGAGGTGATTGAACCATCACAGAGCGAATGGTGTAATCCGATCGTCCTGGTCAAAAAGCCCAATGGCAAGTATCGGTTCTGCATTGACTTCCGAAAAGTCAACGCGGTTACTAAAGAGGACGCGTATCCCATTCCTAACATGTCTGGAATCCTCGACGAACTTCGTCAGGCTAATTACATTACGACGCGTGACCTCAGCCAAGCGTATTTCCAGTTCCCTCTGGATCCCGACTCTCGGGAAATTACGGCTTTCGTAGTCCCTGGTCGTGGCGCGTACCACTTTCTTCGTATGTCATATGGCTTAACGAATGCTCCGGCCACCTTCCAGCGTCTATTAGACCGGTTGATTGGCCAGGATTTATATCCCAAGCTTTTCGTTTACCTAGATGATATTATTATTGTTTCGGAAACCTTTGAGGAACATCTCGTTTATCTCGAGAAAGTCTTCGAGAGGATCAAGGTCGCGGCCCTCACGATTAATCGAGAGAAAAGGGAGTTTTGCTGTCCCGAGGTCAAATACCTGGGGTTTATCGTCAATAGCTCCGGTCTGCAAGTAGATCCGGCCAAAATCGCCCCTGTTCTCGAGTTTCCTCCTCCGAGAAACTTGAAGCAATTGAGGCGCTTCCTCGGTATGGCGTCATGGTCCCGTAGGTTTATCCCGCAGTTCGCCACTATTGCGGAGTCTCTCACGTGTTTGACTCGCAAGGGACAAGCGTGGGAATGGGCCGAAGCCCAAAACATCGCTTTCAACGGTTTGAAAGCGCATCTAACGTCTCCGCCGACGTTGGCTTGTCCCGATTCCAAATATTTTAAGGAAATAAAGGAAAGAGAAAAAATCTCTAAAATCACGAACAGATCAATAAATAATCGTAGAAGAAATTCTCGACACAGAGATATTTTCCTACCTCCTTAATAGTGTTTCCATCAAATACACCAAATTATAGTTCAACAAAAATATTTATAGAGTTCGATATTATTCTAACGAAAAAGAATAATATATATAATTTCCGAGTTTTGATTTTTCCGAGCGCTCTCATTATGGATAAATGCTGCTGCGCATTTTTTTACACTAATCCACGGTAAAAAAAATGTCTTCACCTTCCCTTTTTATTACTTTATTTTTTTTTAGGCTCTCTCAAATATATATAATGTCTTACTAAAAAAGTAATAAAAATGTATAATTACTGATTGAAATCCTAATTAATATTATTGACTTAATATGATAATGTGATAACACGAGAGTTCACCATGACCAATGTAAATATATACAAATCCTATGTCATAATTTTTTAGGAATGGGTTTTATAAATGTTACTATGCACATACTGTTGTAAGAAATAATAAAAACCCATTTCAAAGAAAAAAATACTGAACCGGTATGTACAGGGAGTGAGTCTATGCCGTAAAGGAATCCCGGAAAAAATATCCCAGCGAAAAAATATCCAACACATTCAAAACGTGTTAAAACTCGCTCAATTTAATTATGGGTGGAACCGGTGTTACACATTACTTTAAGATGGAAGGCGCCAAGTGTGATTGACTTACACCAAAACTGGGCGCGCCAAGTGGACTTTTTTCCGAAAATCGAATTGGCGAATGGCGACGCTTGTTACCGTTGGTGGCGCTTGTTTTTTCAAGATGGTTAAATAAAGAGTGCTCGTTGTTCTTTAGCGTCTCCAATGGCGACCTTGTCATTCATATACGTTACTGGATTCAGTCACTTGAGATGTTAGGTCCCTCTAATCAATATGATTTGTGAACGTCATGCTTGGCATCTTTTTTATTTCACGTATTTTTTTGTGAATGAAACTGAGTATATTTTTTGGCAATTTCACATATTTTTTTGTTAATAAAACTGAGAATATTTTTTGGCAATTTCACATATTTTTTGTTAATAAAACTAAGAATATTTTTTGGGAAAATATGATGATACAATAAAACCTCCACTTGGCAAAATTTTTTCACAAAAGTATTTTGTGATTTTTTCATAGGATTTCACTTCTTTTTGCAAACATATCAATTGTTTTCACGGTAATATAACGAACAAGATGAATTATCTATCAATTATCAATCAATAGATTTTTTTTCCTCAATTTTACATCTTTCCCATAATTTGCATGGGAATACTTTATAGTGCAATGAACGATAATAGCCCTCAAAGGGTTGAATTTGATAGATTTGATGAACTAATTCGTTACAGGATTGGAGTATGGCAGAGCTCCGAAAAGTTGACCACCGAATTAAATAAATTAATGATTTCGACGATGTGAATCGTTTGCAGGTGGTTTACAGGTCAATGATAGCAAAAAATTAGCGTTTCATCGACAATAGTTGATTTCTAATGATTGTTCAAACATGATGAAATTTTTAACCGGAAGATAGACCCCAAATTTTGTGAATATATAAATAAATTATTTGGACTCTGTGAATCGTTTGCATGTGGTTTGCAGATCCATGATAGATAAAAATTAGCGTTAGATCCATAATAATGGATTTTTAATGATTTTTGCAAAATAATTAAAATTTTTATAGGAAGTTAGCCCTCAACTTGAAAAATTATTAACATCTACTTATTATGGATTAACCGCTAATTTTTAGCTATCATTCAACTGTAAAACACCTAGAACCAATTTACAGTGTCCCTAATATTAATTTATTCAATTACAGAAAACTGGGGTTCATCTTCCCATAAAAATTTTAATTATGTTCAAAACATCTGTGAAAATTAATTATTATCCATCGAATAAACGGTAATCTATCATTGATCTGCAAGTCACCTGTAAACGATTAACAGGGTCCAAATAGTTAATTTATTCAATTCGGTGGTCTATGCCATACTCCAAGGCCGAATTAGTTCAGGCGCCACCGCTACGACACTTTCATTCGGAAACTTATTCATACGCATGAGTATGTCGCCGGTAGTCTCTGGACAAAAGGAGGAAAAGAGAGAAAGACACACATTATGATATTTGTTGCCAACTTTGACGAACAAATCTAACGCTGCGAGAAAATAAAACTGAGGAAATATGACATTATGATGGTTGCTATGGAAGGATATTTTTATTTAGTGATTCAATCGAAAAAGTAAAAATATCTCCATAAAGCTCACAGTCAACTTATGTAATGTAACTAAGGCCCGATTTCGCGAAAAATTCTCGAAAAAAATCAAACACATTTTCAGAGTAGTTGTGTCGTGTATATTATACGTGACAGCATCGGCATGTGACGTCACACCGGTAAAACCTCCACTTGGCCGATACGCAGTCGCGTATCTTGATAAAAAGAGAGTTCAATTTATTATTTAGTCTATCAGTTTCATTCTTATGATATTTATTTAATGATATTAGTTGTGTCGTATAAAAATTCTGAATCAAATACGGAGGTAAAAACTCCTTGAGTTTATGTTTTAGAAATTTCATTCTCTTCCTTTCAAAGTCCAGACATCTAATACTGTCATTAAAAGAGAAAACTAGAACTTTATTATAAACTTGAAAAGACAGTCGTAGGTATTTTAATCGAATCCCATCATTTTTAAAAAATACATTATGAGAGTGATTAAATTTAATAAAATTAGGTATTACACCTTCCTTCTGGCAAGATCGTAGAAAAGTCACCGATGTCCTGAGTTTAACCTCATTTCTCAATGATGCCTTTAAGTCACTCAATAGAGCAACAGGTATTTGTCCAAAGTGAAATCCTATCCACTTGAAGAAAGAATAACCTTGTGCTCGGCCTGCACAATTCATAATGAAGATGATATTCCACCGTTTCTTATATAACAATGATTAATCCTTCCATCAGGGCCATTAACGGTCATAAATTTGCAAAAAATTAAAGGAATTAATTTAAATTTTGCCAACGTTTAAAAAATATAGTTAAATAATAATTAAATATAATAATAAGTTTTTTATCATTATTTAAATATAGTTTTGAGTTTATTGAAAAAATGAAATCTATTGTAATTCCACAGGATTACATTTTAATCTCTTTTGATGTCACGTCTTTATACACTCATGTTCCTTTCCAGTTAGTTGCAGATGCAATTTGTGAGAGAAAAAAAGAATTAAAACATAGTTTACCATAGATTGAAATTATCAGAGCAATAGACATCATAATGAATAATACTTATTTTTCTTTTAACAAAATGTTTTATAAAAAAATTTTTGGCCTTCCAATGGGTTCTCCATTGGCTCCTGTCTGTGCTGATATTGTAATGGCTAAGTTTGAAGAGTCAGTAATTAATAGTCTATCCTTTTCTGTGCCTTTTTTCTTTCGATATGTGGATGATATTATTACTTGTATTCCTAAAAATATGATTTTACAAACTTTAGCAAACTTCAATAGTTACCATCCTAGACTGCAATTCACTTATGAAACAGAGTAGAATGATAGATTACCTTTTCTTGATGTCTTAATAATTAAACAGAATGACACTTTAATTTTTGACTGGTTTAAAAAACCTACGTATTCTGGTAGAATTCTTAATTATAATTCGATGCATCCCATGTACCAGAAAAGGAACATTATTACTAATTTGACTGATAGAATAATCAAGATTTCTGATAGAGTCTTCTGGAATTCTAATTTTTCTTATTGTAATGTATGTCGCGTTTACATACAGCGATTAGTTGTAAATCAACCAAAAATGTACCGAGCGCTGGTTACGGTTGTGTCGTTAACCTGAGCT
>NW_011887940.1:129597-136814 GCF_000806365.1 Fopius arisanus
AAATTGTATCGACTACCAAAGTTTGGATGACGAGTCTGTAAGTGATTGGGACATGTGTATCAACCCTCCAACCCTGTAACTGTATGTGGCGTGAATCGAATTTGTCATACATGTGAAGCATGAATGTTCTAAGTGGGAATTCTGCAGGAATTGGTGAGCTAACTTTGTTATGTATGTTTTGCATACATGATATAAGTCAGGGTGAGCTAAAGACGTGCAGATTTAGGGGGGAGGGAATTGTAATGTATGTCGCGTTTACAGACAGCGATTAGTTGTAAATCAACCAAAAATGTACCGAGCGCTGGTTACGGTTGTGTCGTTAACCTGAGCTCTCTCCGCTTCGGACCACTGAGCTGACCACAGGTCTTTTGACCAATTAATAAATCTCACTTAATCTGAACCATCCGCTAGTTAATTTTATTGGGAACTAATGAGTACTCCACTCCCAGTTATAACACTTATGTAAAGAAGTTGTTGGTTTTTAATGACTATCCGATTGGATTTATTAATGATGTGATTAGCAGTAGACTTCATTTTTTACTACATGATAATAATAATAATTTGACGAATAATCTGATAAATTTTAAAAAGACTCTAATAGTTCCTTTTTCATCTGAATTGACTGGTAATCTCAAATCATGTTGTTCTAAATTTGACGTTGGAGTTATTTCAACTAATAAAAATAAGTTAGGAAGGCGGTTTGGCACAACTAAGGATAAAATTGAGATGGACAAGAAATCACATGTGGTTTATAAAATTCCGTGTAGTGATTGTGATAAAGTATATATTGGTCAAACGATAAGATATTTTAAAGATAGAATGCAGGTTCATAAATATACTGATGAAAAACCGAATACATATCGTTCAGGACTTTCTGCTCATGTTGAAAGCACCGGTCATAGATTTAATTTTAATGAACCAAGAATTTTAGGAACTGCTCATGGAAAAGATAATTTAGACATTCTAGAAATGTTTTATATTAAAAAATTTAATAATAGGACTGTGAATTTTATTAATGATTGTAAAAAAATAGGGAACTATTATGATAGATTGATTAATATTTATAATTAGTTCATCTGTTTTATGTCTTTGTAGTTTTTTGGAAGAAAATATGTTTGGCGCCATTAATGTCTGTTGACGTATTATATTGATATTTTGTTTTTGTACCCTAGTGCTAATGTATGTCAGTTTCTTCTGTTCCATATTGATAACAACAGGTATTTCGCTTTTTAAGCTCTATTTTAAATGGATAATTAATAATAGCTTACAATATGATTAATTGGTTTTGTATTTTAATTTTTAACAGAAATAAATATTGCCCTGATGAGGAACACACATAGTGTTCGAAACGTTAGCAAAATTTAAATTAATTCATTTAATTTTTTGCAAATTCGTGACCGTTAATGGCCCTGATGGAAGAACTTTTTCGAGAAATAGTACCGGGTCGTGTTCCGTATCGCCACTAATTGAATACTAGAACTTATTGATGAATAATAATAAAGATAATATAATGTATATACCGCCGTATACTCAGCGCACTAATTAATGGGAATAATTAATTAACTTTTCAAATAATTTCGAAATAATTTGGGGAAATTTAGGGAGTAGATTTCATAATTTGGGGAGATTAATTATTTATTTTTTTAAATTAAAGCGTATAGTTAGCGAAAATTCGTTATTTTTTATTTTTCTAAATTAAGAATTACGTAGAATCATTTGGGGAATCGATTTCGGTAGATTTCATAATTTGGGGAATTCCTGAAGAGTTGCTAATTAATAAATTAAATAATTACATCAATTTACAAATCTGCGCATGCGCTCGTCCACACCCGTTCCTTCCTTGGTTATGGACACTCGTTTAAAAAAAGTTGAATATTATTCATGGAAAACTTGTTAACTAATTTTATAGAGGATAAATCCAGCAGCAACCGAATATGAATCAGAAAACGAACTTCGATCACTGAGTTGTCGAAATAGCGATAAATTGGATTGTGATTTATTTTCAATTTTTATCGTTTTTCCTTGTAAAAACATTGTAGAGACATGAAAATTAGGGGAAAACTTAATTCGAAGAAAATTCACACAACGTTATTTCTTAAAGAGAACACTAGTCAGTTAGAGTGGAAATGATTCTTCCATTTCTCTGTTTTTTCGTGCCAACAATCCAAAATAATGTGATTTGTCAAATGAAAGAAAAACATTAAGGGTTGAAAGAAAACAATGGGAAACTGAATAAAACATAAATTTTTCGTTTTTTTGATCGCATCGGTGAAATATAATTGGAAAACGACGATCTTGCTATGATAATAACACAGCAAGTAAATAACTGACAAAGAAGTTTGAAGTTCAAAAAACTGGGAAAAAATTGAGTGGAAATCAATATCAATAAGTGCATTATTTGATTTTTGATTTTTCAAAAACTAGCAACAGTGAACTGGTTTATTAATTATTGAAATTTTTTCAATTTTTCAAATTATAAGAACTGTTAGGATCAATTCCCCAAATGATTCTCCCTTAAAAAAAAAGGTTTCGCTATTTACGTATGTTAAGTTTAAAAAATTGATAATCAATGAACGAGGTCTTCCCAAATTATGAAGCCTACTCCCTAAATTTCGCCAAAGTATTTCCTGATTATGTCATAGGTTAATTAATGATTACCATTAATTAGTGCGCCCGATGACGAACGATGGAACGGGTATGCATACGCGCACGCGCCCGGCTGGAAATTGATTTAATTATTTAATTTATTACTTATCAACTCTTCGTCAGTTCCCCAAATTATGAAATCTACAGAAATCGATTCCCCAAATGATTATATATAATTTTCAATTCAGAAAAATAAAAAATAAGGAATTTTCGCTAACTATACGCTTTAATTAAAAAAAATGAATAATTAATCAACGAGTTTTCCCCAAATTATGAAACCCTCTCCCTAAAATTCCCCAAATCATTTCCAAATTATTTGATAGGTTAATTAATGATTCACATTAATTACTGCGCCAAGTATACGGCGATCACTGCACTAATGATACGCGAGGAAGAGGCGCGAAAAACTTTTCCACAAGCGAAAATCCTCAGGCAGATGGACAGGCTTCTACATGAAAGTTTAATAGCGGTGTCGCCTGAACTAATTCGATACAGGATTGGACTGCGGCAGAGCTCCGAGAAGTTGACCACCGAATTAAATAAATTAATCATTTCGACGATGTAAATCGTTTGCAGGTGGCTTACAGATCAATGCTAGCATAAAATTAGCGTTTCATCGACAATAGTTGATTTCTAATGGTTGTTCAAATAACCGGAAGGTAGACCCCAAATTTTGTAAATAATTGAATAAATAAATAAATTATTAGAACTCTGCGAATCGTTTGCATGTGGTTTGCAGATCCAGGATAGATAAAAATTACCGTTAGATCCATAATAATGGATTTTTAGTGATTTTTGTAAAATAATTAAAATTTTGATAGGAAGTTAGCCCTCAACTTGAAAAATTCTTAACATCTACTTATTATGGATTAACCGCTAATTTTTAGCTATCATTGCCCTGTAAAACACCTGAAACCAATTTACAGGGTCCTTAATATTAATTTATTTAATGACAGAAAACTGGGGTTCGTCTTCCGATAAAAATTTAAATTATTTTCAAAAAATCTGTAAAAATTAATTATTATCCATAGAATAAACGGTAATCGATCATTGACCTGCAAGTCACCTGTAAACGATTAACTGGGTGCAAATAGTTAATTTCTTTAATTCGGTGGTCCATGCCATACTCCAAACCCGAATTAGTTCAGGCGCCACCGCTACGTCACTTTCATTCGGAAACTTATTCATACGCATGAGTATGTCTCCGGTAGTCTCTGAACAAAAAGAGGAAGAAAGAGAAAGACACACATTATGATATTCGTTGCCAACTTTGACGAACAAATCTAACGCGGTGAGAAAATAAAATTGAGGAAATATGACATTATGACGGTTGCTATGGGAGGATATTTTTATTTAGCGATTCACTCGAAAAAGTAAAAATATCTTCATAAGGCTCACAGTCAACTTATACAATGTAACTAACGGCCGATTTCGCAAAAAATTCTCGTATTACAGAAAAAAAATCAAACACGTTTTTGGAGTAGTTGTGTCGTGTATATTATGCGCGACAGCATCGGCATGTGACGTCACTCCGGTATCGCACCGGTAAAACCTCCACTTGGCCGATACGCAGTCGCGTATCTTAATAGCGCAGCCGTCGCCTCCACTTTAAATAAATGAAATGACTCATGACCGATTTTCGAGACCATTCCAGAATATTCGTTTATATTTTATTTTCTGTGCAAGTCATAACGGGACATACAGGAAACGCCTACCATCAAAATGAATGATTCATCGATGTCACTATCCTCATCGCAAACAGTCTACCATCTTTTTTTTTTATAGAATTGTATTCAAACCTGCGGTGGAAATCTCAATGATGGGAGGGACCCATGTTGCAAGAATCCATCCACGATCAGACTGCCTTTGCGGCGTTCTTTATCGCGATCCCATTAGGTGAAAGATTCCACAGGTTCTCTGCGATATACACCCCCCTCACGATAACGATTCACTTCTAGAATGTTCTGCATGACATCATTCTACTCAATCAAATTATACCTGCCTGGGGAATTGCATGAAACCCCCCTACACTAGCAACTGAGTCATCAGTTAGAGTAGTGACTCATCAATCATGTCATCTTTGAGAACCTTCAAAGCCTGAGGGCGTGCTTGACCTCTACTATATCACCAAAGAGATCCCCAGACTTTTCAATAAGATGCCCAAACGGGTCTGGAAAATTTGAATGACGATTCATCGATGACGTCATCTTGCCAGAACATTCCATAACGATTCATCGCCGAAATCGTCATTCCAGAACATTCCATAACATCGCATGATGACGGGACCTTGTCTTGATCCAGAACCCGCTCTGTCTAACTACTCGTGAGGCCTGGAATAATTATTGACGGTAAAAACTTTAGAATGTTTTTTCATCATAATTGTTCCAATTAGACCATCGTTTTATGGAAGAAACTGATCGAGAAACTTTCCTCCTCTACGTCGATATTTTTTGATGTTCGGTTGGATCAGCTAAATGGATGCAGTTCATTTTCTTGGAGTTCAACGCGCAAAAGACAATAGTTTTCAATTAAGTTAACTGTTCGAACGGTTGCAATCAAGTTGAAACACTTTGATATGTTTTTCAGAGCATTTTGTTATCGACAAGTGCATTATTGGAGAGTCAAGGTGTAAATTAACTGGACTGTCAGTTCTGCGCCTGCATTTCGCGAGCACAGATGATCCTTCCGCTTTCGCAACAGCGCTATGAAGAACACCCACAGAGAACGCAATTTTGCTGCAAAAGTCCTCCAAAGGGACATCGCTGTCATAATGGTAACTACCAGTGCATGAATTTACGGTGAAATTCATTTGCAGACTGAAATTTGTCAATAATTGTGCATCACGAATACGGGAATGGCAAATGCGCATGCGACCTTGCAATAGCGCGCCATCCAGGAAACTCATGGTTTCTCTCATGGCCTCTCCCAGAGGTTAAAAATGCCACTTGATGCTCGCTCACAGCTAAATGAGCTGACTGTTATTGTAGTGTTTCTCAATTCAATTTCGCCTCGAAAAAGTAAAACTAACGGGATGGGGAATTTTATACGGCTGTCGGGCGTCCGTTAGAATTTCCCTTTCCCTGTTACCTTTTGCCATCTATTTCTATTCTTTGTTATTTCGATTTTCATGGTGATTGATACATATTTTCTTGAGTTGTTCAAGCTCATGGAAGAGCTAAGCCACAGACCGCACGACCTATTGCTACCTCGCTAACTTTTTCTTGTTTCTCTACAATTTTTTGCTAGTGTTTATACAGACAGTGATTATCGCCGGTATTATGCATTCATGCTCCCCGGCCATAATGACACGCCCGACAATAGGAAAGAATTAATTCTTCTAGTTTGGCAAATAATGCAGAATTTTTTTTTTAATTTTGCGATGCGCTTGTTGGGATTGTCAGGCCATGAGGTGACGTAGACTTATCGATTATCTGCGTTACTGTTTCAATTTATGGAAATTATTTCGACAATTCCTCTGATCCGTCGCTGATTCAAATTCCGACTTTTCTGACCAGTAACAGTCGAGTCAAGTGACTCATTTGTTTACATTTTTTCACCAATTCTGACTGCTTTTAACGTATTTATTTATGAATTGCTTTTCTAAAAGAATTAGTCTTCCACGAAACCGTTATAATGAACTAACTACACGACAGTGACTTTTACAATAAAATTGTTGTTCAGTAACGCTTAATGGATTGAAGAAGAGTAATAAGTGGCCGAGATTGGAGAATTCCCCACGACCACTGCCCCCTTTTCTCCAAGAAGTGTAGGTGCCGGTGCAGATGTTTAGTTTTGTAGCGTTGTTATTCTCCATGGTCATGACCTGGCAGAACGATATTATAACGATTAAATAAAAAATACCGCGGCAACCGATGTCTTCCAGCACCAAATACGAGAGTAGAGAGCACGAGCACGACATGTACCCGCTCATGAATGGTCCATAACCGGTCACATTACTTCCTGCACGCGACCATACTTCCACAACCATCGAGTACCGGGACTTATAATATGGGCCGCCAAATTGCATGATTTTACTACATAGTTTTTTTTTCTAATTGTGACAGCATTTAAAATGTGGAGAGCCCAGGCTAGGGAATTACTCGATTAATATCTTATACAACGCTATCTAAATGGAAATTATAGGAAAGTACAAAAAACTAAGATTATTCGGAGGTGTAATAGCATAATTATTCAGAAATATTCAGACGCTGCAAACTACAGGGTGTCCGAGATAAAATTGTACACCCAAATAACTATTGAATGTGGGTAGTAATCGAAAAATATTTCAAATAGAAGTTGTAGGGCTGCGAATGGGAAAAATAATGAGATATGTTTTGAGCATTGAGGTCTTCATGTTCTTATGCTACAAGCATAAGTTCATTTTTTTCATGAGGGATCAAAAATTTTCTTGTAACAAAAGTTGTTGTACTCGATGAGATGAATCTAATGATGTCACACATAATGTGTTTTTTATGCTTTCTGAGCTCAAAAATACTAAAAATGGAACTTGTCAACGATATTCCAAATTCAGACACGATAAACAGAAGGTAGCCTTTTAATAAGAACCAGTA
>NW_011887940.1:138094-139221 GCF_000806365.1 Fopius arisanus
TCAATCGGTAGTAGATAAACAAGGCCGGTTCTGGACATAGGGATCTGAGGGGCGGTGCGGGGCGGGGGCGGGCGGGTGAGGTTGCGGGGGAGGGCAATGCTGGAATCTGCTAGGCCCTCGATCGGTAATGGGGGGAATCTTCTTTATCACCCCCGCGGCGGTAATGTTCGGGGTTCCATTTTGGGCCAGAATGGAGGGGGGGGATATGCACCATGTGATATCTGACGGTGAATATCTCATTTCTGATGTCTAATATCGTAGTAATATAGTAATATAGTAGTTGTTACAATTTTCAGACGTTCTGTTGGGGGTGCATTTTTTTTCTTCTTTGATTCCACCGCAATAATCATAATTACAACAAATTAATTCATGATTTTGAAATTTCGTCTTCAAAATCATCGTGAGTAGTAGTAGAAACTAATAATGTGAAAGATTAATTTTTTTCGTATTAAATCTGAGGAATGATTTTAAACTCCATACTTCTCTCTCTCTCTCATTGAGATTGAAGCGCGAACTGGTCCACCGCTCACGTGGCCGCGTGTGTGTTGTGACGAGGCACTTTTTGGCCCCTCCCCAGCCCCCTAATTATACACTTTTTGTAGAATAAGTTAGAATTAAGGAAAAGATAGGAACACAGCAACAGGTTAGGAAACCTGTCACCGTTGGCTCCCACTCCCAAAAATATTCCTTCCCCTTACCCCGCGCCCTACCTCAGCACTGCACTCACGCCCGACCGAAACATCGTTGGAGAAAAGGAGAAGCCCCCCCGCACCCACCGTTCCCCTCGTCGCCGCACGCGCCCGACGGAAGAAAAGAAAACCCCCCACTCCTACATCACAGGCCACGTGACCCGGAAGAAGGAAAAAAGACATACATCAATCTGTCACAACTAATAATCAAGACGAGGACACCCGATGACGAGTGTCCCCGATTGACCCCGATTATCGCCGATAATCGGGGAAGAAGAACCACGAGGATGGGGAAGCCATCACTCGTACTACAGCTGCCCCGTGTGTAACCGTGTTTAAGGAGATTGTTTAACGTGAGAGGAAGTCTTGTGGAGAGAGATTTGTGGAGGAGTTTATATTGAAGCGAGAGTGGAGAATTTATTGTTGATAACGTGAGAG
>NW_011887940.1:140165-140702 GCF_000806365.1 Fopius arisanus
CCGAGGCTTGCCGTTGCGGATTGAACGCACCACATTCCAGAGGGGATTAAGAGCACAAAAATAAAATCATACGGATTCCGGCATTTAATTCATTTCCCGTTACAGGCAGTAAATATTGGGATATTAAAAATATTAAAATTAAATATTAAAATTAGGATCGAGAGAATTTAAATGAAAAATCACCCTCTGGAGTCCCGATAAATTTCAAGGCAAAATTAAATTTTGAGTTGAGTTAATTTAACTTTGATCTAATTGTTAGATTTAAATTCCCCTCCCCCGATCGTCACCGACCCTTACAGACTAACGGCCAAACTGAATTACTTTTGAATTGAATGGAATAATTCAATAATTATTGAAATAATTAAGATAATTAAAATAATTAATTATTCAATTCCCCCAACATTATATAATTTTTTTTTCTCCTCCTTTCTCATTGTTGATGAGTTTCGGTAGGCCTAATTCCACTGTTTCGAAGGTGCCTTCTCACTACGAGTTCATAGGGTTTAACGAACTTTTTTACCTGTTTCTCTTTCTTTT
>NW_011887941.1:0-23082 GCF_000806365.1 Fopius arisanus
CTCGAGCGCGACAGCCACACCGACGTACTGCCGCTTAACGCGGCAGCGTCATTGGCTGTCCTGTTTACCCCAGTATCTCCGGAGGGGTGCTTCCGATCCAAAACTGGTAAAGGACTTTTTGGGTCGGACTCACCCCCTGTACATGCCGGTTAATTATCGGCACGTACTTCTGGGACACCCTGTATATTGTTATGAGGCAGAATATTTTCACCCTCGCACCCTAAAAAATATATATTTTTCAACTGTTACTGTAGGTTAAATTTGAGTGTCACCACTGGGTAACTCACTCCATTTAATTCCCTCCCCCCTGCCCCTTCCACTTTCCTTCGGCACTCGCTCATCATCGAGATGATTTTGTGGATTTTGTGGAAGGTTGTCAGGAGAAATTGTCTGGACAGAAACTGTGTGTGAGAAGAGGAAGCATTTTACTGTCTGGAGGATATTTCGTGAGGGACAGACCATTGGGCTGTGTGGAGGATATTTTGTGTGGGAAAAACTATTGTGTGAAGGTTTCGTGTGTTTGGAGAACTTGGTTAGAGGATTTCCAAGAAGGCGGATTTCGGAGACGGAGAAACAAGGAGAATTGAAAGAACGTCATCACTCGTAAGGGCCCCATTTATTACCTGCCCAAATGAGTTTTCCCCTACCTCATATTGTATCATTAAAAATAATTTCCCTCCAACAGTGAGTCTCTTAATTCCTCATCTTGTACGGAAAATTACCCCCCTAATAACAATCATTTTTCTAATCGTTACCCTCTAACATCTTCCCCCTATTCTTTTCCAATTTTAGAGCCTTCCCCCTGTTTTCTTGCTATTGTGTCGCGTAGCCGCAAATGAGTTGGCTTTATCATCTAGTTCGATTTAACTATTATAAGGCCCTGTTTATCATTTTGTTGGTATCTGTTAAAATGAAACTTAGAGTTACTAAATGTTAAAAACCCTAGATAACCACGAGTTCTTTTTGAATGACCCTCCTTTTCATTCCAGGTCCTTTCATAAACTATCTTTAAAGGTCCCGAATGTTAGTGACTTGGTGGGAATTATTTTAATCGATATTCCGACAATGGTTATAATATGAGGAATTAGCAAAACAAAGAGAAAGATACCCTGAAGTTTCCTTTTAAATAAATTTTATATTCATTACATTTCACTTCAGATACAGGATAGTAAAAGTCCAAGATAAAAACCAAAGATGGAGATGGGAAAAGTGTACGAGAGAATAGTATAAATGTTGTTGTTGTATTTTTCTGACTTACGGTTGTAGAAATAAAGGGGCGACCTCTTGGTGTTTCCTCTTCGCAGTGGATTCCGGAGAACTTCAAAAGTGTGCTAGATCCTCTAGCACTGCTGGAGTGAAAAACGCTCAAACACGCTTCTTGCACGCTGGTGATGATGAAGTGATGACTCAGAAGGTGTTGGTGGTGTTGATAGGCCTGAGTTGTCCACTCAGGCAAAACTTGGTTGTTCTCTAGCTTCATGTTGCTCTGCGTAGAAAAGTGCCGGAGCTGCGCACTCGGGGTAAACTCAGCTGTACGCTGAGTGATTTGCCAGGGCGGTGCTGCCTTAAAGAAATGCAGTCGATCTGACACAGTGCAAAAAATCGAGTCGTCCACTCGAACCAACAGCGATGAGAGTAGACGATGCTGCAGAGCTGCTTCCCAATAAACAGATCTCAAATGGTCAGCTTTAATAATGAGGAGGGCCCTTCGTTAAAAATCAAGAATTTGTGACGGGACTGCCTGGCTGACATCCGTTGAAGTAAAGCTGTCGATCGGACGTAGCGAAGGAAACCGAGTTGTCGACTTCGTATGGAAGCAATGACGATGGGCGGTGCTGCAGAGCTGCTTCCTAAAAGGGGGATCTTGAAGGGTCAGCTTTAATAATGAGCAGGGCCCCTCGTTGATAACCAAGAGTCGAAAATTCACTTTAGACCCGTTGGTTGTAATTAAATTTGCGCACTCAAGCAGGGGTTGCAAAGAGAGTCAAGTTCTAGGCTCGGACTATGACCAGTGGTGACGTCAGAGAGTGGTCCTGCAGAGTTGCTCCCTTGTAGACGGTCTTGAAGAGTCAACTGGATGATTAGCAGAGTACCCCTTGAACTTTATTTAGCGAAAGACAACCCTTTATATACTGTTCACGCGTGATTACCATACGATCGCTGGCATTTTGATATTTTGTCATCCAAGGTTTTTTTGAGGTATGGTGGGAGGCATCTTGATATCTTTAACAATACATTCAAGAGGGATCTTCTTGGGCAATGTACCCTCACCCTCGCGCTACCCTCCATTTCCCCAAGTGCGGGAGAAGTTTTAGAGAAAAAGACGGGTCGAGCGCGCATTGGCCTCTCTCTAATTAATAACTTAATAATAATATAACTTAATAATAAAATAATTCTTCTAACGTCAAAAGTGGCATGTTTACCCATTTTTCTGACGTTCATGGCCCATAAATTTGACACTTTCTTTGACGATGGATAACTATTGTTCATTAGAAGACTCGCGTGTCAAATGGGGTGGACCCTTTGAAGCTGGAGAGATCCCCTTGTTCGGACAAGAAAAAATTATTTGGTGAATTGTGCCAATTTCTGGAAGCCACTTCATAACTTTCCTTGGATATGGAGTGCAGGTGACGTCATGGTCCCGGCCTACCCCCTGTAACCAATGGTGAGAGGGACTCGGGGCGGCTGTACCACTATTGGTCTGCCTTTTCTTTTGTCGATATTGGCGAACCAGTCGGTGAGGTGGTCTATTTATAAGTTGCCGACATTTTTAATTCTTTGGGGCAGTTCCCATCTGTGGTTACCATTGGAGGGTTGTTTAAGTTATTGCCCCCCGAATTCAATAGCGGAAAAAAAAGAAGTGAAAAGGATCTCTTTAGTTATGCCTTTGAGCAATTGTGTGGGTTGTTTTTAGATGATTCGTGGTTTCCAGGTGTTGTCCCCTTGATGGGCACTCCTTAACACCCCTCAGGCTATAATGACGGCCACTTGAATACCTGCTAGGTGGTGGATATTTCGCATAATCGCTATTTATGCTGGACATACCGACATTCCTTGCTATTATGTGGGGTTTTCTCAAGTTCCCTTTTTTTTGGGTTATTACACCAAGTTTTTTAGATATACAAAAATTTTAACCGTAATAACTGCGACGTCCGCAACGTGGGTAAGCTAGAAGTAGACCATCGCAACTATGGGTTCCCGGATACCAACAGAAGGGAAGACAGACCAATAGGGGTACATTGCTTCGACTGCTGGCGCCCGATCGTGAACGATAGAGATGACAGCCAAAATAGTTTGAGGATTGAACTCGAGATATTCACCGGGGAAAATACTCGTACAGGCTGCTTCCAGAAATTGTTACAATTCGCCAGAAGATTTCTTGCTGTCTAAACAGAAGACATTTTCAGTGTCAAACGGTGCAGTCCATTTTAACCAAAGAATCTGTAAATCTTTAAATCTTCAACTCGAAATCATCAAGAGTGGTACCTTCGTCATTTAGTTGCTTCACCAAGATCCGTCTACAAGGAAGTGTTATACACGGAGATGTTAATCGCGTCGAAGGACATTGTGTTTACTCGTCTTTCATTCGTTCGCAATTGATTGGAATGAATTTTGGATTTTGAGATTTGATTGTTGATAGTTTGTAAGAGTCACTAATAGTTTTTAGGATTGAGTCACACCCACCATTTACTAATGTTTACCACTAATTCCCCTACCATGCAAGAAACTATATTTTACTCTCGGTTTAAGGAAGTGGTATCCTGGAGTACTTGCTAATTTATATTCCGTATTATGATTTAAGATATTTCCGAAATGTCAATTCGAATACTAACAGTAGCCGGACCGATTCCAAAAGGATTTCCGCCAAGAAGTACTAGGTCATTCGTGAGAGGGTTCCTCGCGACTGATTATTTTTTAGGAGGCCTTACACTTCTTCCTTGAGAAATTAGAAATGTAATTGGAGTGGGAGGGGTAGCGTGATTTCCACCTCTTCATGCTCTTAGTTCCTCGAGCCACCTCCATTTGTCAAAAATTTGCAAATTATTGATTTTCGGGTTGCAATAGTCTCGGTGGAATGCAATGTTGTGCATTCACCCTCGTTTGATGGCAGTTACTGTGCCTCATTTTTTTCAAGTGGCGGTTCCATGACATGAAATTTTCTATCAATATCTCGCGGAATTGCGAAAATAATTTGAACATCACAGCCCCCGCGGCGAAAGTCTCTTCCTATTTATTCATTTTTTATTCATTCATTTAGTCATTCTTTTTAAAGAGATTTTATCGGAAAATTGACATTCATCATTTTTAAAGCAGTTCCGGTTCGTGCGTATTTTTAATGAGCAGGTGTCGGTAAGTATTGGGTATGACTAACCGAATTAGTATGCTAATGCGGCCGGCAGAGGCACTCGGTCACAAGACTGCGCCAAGGTGCACTAATCTCTCACCATTTTTATTTCCGGTTAGCTTGCGGATGATTAGCAACAGATGCTCGTTTACCGATTAGAAATTTTTTTGTGATTTTGTGGTTTTTTAATCAGTGATTCAATAGAAGGGTAGGTAGTTAATTATGGGGTGCTGTTTGGGTTACTAATTGGTATATTTAATTCGTTGGGTGAGGTTTTAATGGTATATTTATCATTCCAGATGCGTGCGTCCAAACGTGAGTGGAGAAGGTTGTTTTTATTTCAGTCCCGGGTCAACTTGTTCAGAAGTGACTGTTTTGGGCAGAGGCGGGTGATTCCTGTCGGGTTAGTGGAGTATGTGGGGATGGTTTTGGGGAATGACCCTGATTGTCGTAGGTTGGTAGGACTGCTGGGAGAACGGTTTTTTAGAAGGCGACTCCGAAGATACATGGTATGAAGGACCAAAGACTTTAAGGATGTGTTTGCATTGACTGATTTCTTGCAGAAAAAGATTTTCGTGCAAGAATGCCTTTTTCGCAGGTGTCAGTAGGGCTCTGTGAGTGCGTATCCTCGTCCACGCGTAGTGCCCTGCTGATGTGGATCTGATGGGTGGAAACAGGGGCGAAAATGGGTTCCATGGCCCTAACTGGAGAAGGGAGGTGACTAGGTTAAACCAGGCTCTCCAGTGTGACATTGAAGATGTAAGTAATGAGGGAAATTACAGAGGTATGTGCTGAAAAGTTTTCCCGCTGTGAAAGGCGCGGCCTGCAGGTGGTTAGGGGTATCAGGCCTGATGCCAGGTTTTCCTCGTGGTTTTCCGGTCACGGGGACCGTTGCGGTGCTATATTTGCATTATTGTGAGTTAAGTCGTGAATGAAATTATGTTGGTGACTAATAGGACACGTTACTATTCGTGTGAAGCTAGTGTAATGTCCAGATTATTTTAAAATTACGCTATATCATTAAATTAAATAAGAAAAAGTCAAGTCAATGAACCGCCGCCACAAAAATTGGGCAATTCACCAAAACCCGTCACTGACCTCAGGGGAATGTGCAACGCTGCATTCCACAAAGGCCATCCCCGGACAAAATTTAACAACTTGCAATTTTCTAGCAAGTAAAGCCAAGTTGATGAACCCGGAATCAGAGAGGAGGAAATCACGCCACCTCTCCCACTTTTAGCAATTTCCCAATTTTCGAAAGAACAAATAGCGGAGCCTCCCAAAAAATGAACAGTCTGAAAAATCCCGCTCATGAAAGAGCTACAACTTCCTTGCGGAAAAAATTATTGGAATCGGTCCGACTTTGACTTCGTGATTCGGAGTTAATCTTTAATTAAATAGCCGGAGTTTTCCTGAATGATATTAGGGAACATAAATTAGCAATAGTTCGGGAATACTGAATCCTTAAACCGAAAGTAAATAATCTCTTGCAGATCAACGGAACTAGTAGTGGTCGTTTGTGAATGGTGTGTGTGACTCAATATTAACTATTAAGTGATTATTGAAAACTATCGAGAAGTTAGACTCAATCCAATCAACAAATTCAATCATCCCAACTGAGTAAAAGACGGGTACTCCTCCTAAGTATCTGTAATAGTGTATTATCAGTCAACTAGCAGAAAAACAGGATGGAATCACCCTAAGAATTCACAATTTAAGAAATAAGAACCAAACGCATTGAGTAATCGTCAATTTGTAAAATCGACACTAAACCCATCAATGATTGTAAGGGTTCCTTAATTTTTACCTATTTCTCTCAACCAATGTAATTTCGATTCTTAATTCTAATAAATGCGTAAAGTGATACGATTCAATATCTCTTATTTTTATTCAAACAGTTTTCACTAACGGTAAGAACAAAAAAAAATCCAGCGTCGTCCAAATAATTTAATTAAGAAAATTCGAGCTTATTGAACAAAAATCAATGTCCTTCGACGCAAAAATTCTCCGGACATAACGCTAGTTATCACATGTCTTTATAATACGTATTACACATATATTTTTGCTTTTGTTAAAGACTATATCAGAATTCGAGTGACGACAAATAGCGCAGCTGGTAGGTGAAACCGGGGGGGGGGGAGTACTTTTGGACTGAGAGGTTGATGGCAAACCTAAAAATAATCTCTGAACGTTTGCTTTCGCAGATCGTGCTTTGTCTGCTGATCGCAGAAAATGTTTGATTTTGTGTGATCCTGGCGCTCTGTCGGCTGATTGTTGGGCAGCTCTACAGCTTAAGAGCTTGTTAGCTTATGGTTTGTTGAACCAAATAAATTTATAAATGTAATGGAAGAAAGCCTCCGTACTTTCCTGGCTACTTGCATAATCTTCTACCGTGCGTGTGATGGTCTCCATTTTTCTTATTTATTTTTTATATTTTTGCGGTTGATTGTTGTTACGCCGAGGTCGACGACTGGTAGGAGGCATCTCTGGCATAGCACAGTCAGTTCCTGAGGTACCTGTGTGTAGCTTTTCTACTGGCACCGGCACCGGGAGTCCATTGCTGATGGTGCTGTAAGCCTCTTGTTGACTGCTCGGCCATCTTTTTTTTTTAATGTAAGCCGAATATGGATGAGGCTGAATTTGCTCCCAGTGTGGGATGGTTCGATAGAGTTCCTGAAGATCCTCCTGCCACCCCTGCTGCTTAGCGTGTTGTTCGGTTCTGTCTTCCGATCATGTGGTCCAGGGGTACAAATTAAACCATGATATTCTCCTCATTGGTTGTGGTGATTTATTTATTATTTTTATCCCTCCTCTGTCTCTTTCTTCTTTTGTTTTCTTTTTATTTTATGATTTTACTTTCAAAAGGAAGTGCAGGTAATTAAATATAATCCACAATGACAGGAGCAAGTCTCATTTTGCAGCACTGTAATCCGAATGTTTCACTCGGAAGTTCAATTGAAAACCAATTTTTCATTTAATATAGGCAAGTTTTTTCAAAAATTAATCGAATGTTGAGTGCAGGAGATAGTGTCTTCAGGGAAATTTTCAGAAAAAAGGGGAATTTTCAGGGAAACCGATCAATTTATTGTGAATGTGTTCATCTGGTGAGTTTGCTTCCATCTTAGCGACGAAATAATTTTTGTAGTATCATCCAAAATTTAATAGGATATCGGCAATTTACTGACAAATACTGTTTGTCTGGAAATCAAATAATTATTATTTCCCATAAATGTTCACGTTTTTGCACCACCTGACCATTAGTCTGTATAATGATTTTTTTCATTTTCGCACCGATGGCTATTAAAGATGGACATTCTTTTGAAGTTAATCACTCCCAACATACGAAAGATTTGTTTCTCTGGTCTCCAAATCATTTCCAGGAGCAATAAAAGTGGAATAAACAATTGATGATTTATCATGTATAAAATAATTTAGATAAATTAAGGGCTTCACAAAGACAGTTGAGATCAGACTACAGTTGCTAAGGAAGCCCTGTGCCGTCCGGAGCAAAAAGAGCAGTAACCAGACACGAAATACGAAGATGACTCAATTAATATGGACAGTTGTCGATTAGGGTGCCGTATACTGTGTCCATGGACCTACAATTGTCTTTAGGAGCCAGGGAGGTTGATGATTTACTTGCGCGAAGATGAGAAAGTCCTAGTTAGAGTTCATTATGACCCACGCATAAATTTGCTTCTTTTATTTTTGATTATGTTATGCTACAATGACAATCGACATCCAATGATTATTGGAGAAATGCCAAACAGAGTTCCATTCAGAAAAGAAATTCCCCTAAATGACTAATTTTCAGTGACATCTGCGAGATCCTTATCATTTCTTGGAATGACCTTTTATTTCCACGGTAAGTACATGATCACAGGCATTATACGACTTTATGAGTAAATATATTCTGAATTTTACATTCTTCTACTTTTCTACCCATTCTATTGGAAAATTTCAACGTCTTATTGCAGGGCCACTGCATCGAAAAAAATAATAACATTTCTTCTCTTTATATCTTCTATTCTAATTTTAGTTTCGCTTATTATTCAATAAGTTGCACCAAAGAAAGTTGAATTATTTCCGCGGTCTGTTGTCTACTCAGCAGGACAATGCTGCCAATCGATGACTACTAATTTGAAAATTTCTTAACGGTCTTTTTTCGGATGACCTGGATTAATTGAAAAAAAATCAATCACAATAATTAATATCTTTTTCACAAAAATGAAACAATTGGACAATTCGGACGAATTCTTATTATTCTTTCATTTGTCGATGATGGCCTTTCCGTAAAATTGGTAATTCTCTATTTTGAGAAATGAACCTTCTTGCAATTTTTTATTGTCTGCAATATCCGCATCGATAAGTGTTGCATTTTTAGAAGATATTTCTTTGGTTTCCTGTAAATTGAATGTTCATTTTGACCTAGTTTTTACTTCATGTTTAGTACGAAGTTTGGAAAAGATGCCTGAAAAATAGGAGAAAATTTGGTGGATTAACCCGATCTGAGCAGTGGATACAGACAATATGTAAAACTTTAATTATTAACTTAAATTGAAGGTGTGCAACGTCTAGTTTAAACTTACTTCTCTTCTAAATTTGCAATTTTTATAATCTTTTTATCGGCCTTCGGCCAGAAATGATGACCTTATGTATCATTTCGACATTTGAAAAATTCTTCCATACGGTTCAAAATGAAAAATTCAATTGAATTCTTCAGACTTTAAAATACGGGGTTAAGTGTTCCAATATACAGGTAGAAGGTTTTTACTAAGAAAAGGTCAAGTACTAAGATATGTAGATATGCACAATGTCCATAGAAATAAACATCTTTAAAGGTTAAATATCGATTCTGCCCATTGATAATTCACCTCGAAATAAATTATTTTTAACAAATTTATAATTTTTATTTTTTTTTTCATGAATTGAGTCTTCAACACCCACATTTTTTTATATAATCAATTTTTTCGAGACGAGTTAAATTTAAAAATTCCGATCCAAATATTTGTTACTGGTCATCAATGAATGATATTAGGTGGATTATAATTATGTTAATCAATACAATATTTTCTCTAGAATTGTCGGGTATTTATCAAAATGCCGAGAAAACCCAACGTGAGTGAGGAGGATGCTGTGGCCCTTGTAGAGGCTTTCATATCACATTTGAAGGCACCACAATTACCTGCATACGGTGGCAATGTCTGAACCGCTATGGGTAAGGCTGTCGGTGTAAAGTGGAACCCGCATAATGTTTATTGCACTGTAACAGAAAATAATAACGATATTCTCATCAAAGCCCGTCACAACAAAAGAATTTTACTCGAAGAAATTGAACGTGTCCAAAGGAATGAAACTGTAAATTCGACACTGAACGAAACTTTGCTGAATGATGAAGTTGATGATCCGTATGAGTTTGAGAAGAAAGCGCGGCGATTAGACATTTTCAGTTTTGATATTTCTCGTGAAGCATGGAATTAAATGATGGGGCCTCCAATCACTTATGGGGATGGAAAAATTTATGGTATGTTACATCTAGAAAAGTGGGCCCGAATGCTCTCGATTACTATTTTCCAACGCGCTCATCTTCCTTGCGCCTATGTCTTTGACAATTGGAAAATTTATAATTCTGCAGACAGTTTGCATTATTGTCGAATCACTAGGGACTGCAAGAGTTAAGAATGTGGCAACCGACTTTTTTGTTATTTGGATAAACCACCTGGTGACACTGTGCAGATCTTGACTACTGCTTTAATGAATGATGAACGATTGAAATATCTTGTATAATATCTTGTATCAAAATAAACAATAAACGGGACTCTTCAATTTATATTAGAGTTTATAAAAAAGGATTGCACGCTAGAATTTATCAGGAGAGGACAAAACTTCTACAGATGTTATTCCCCCATAAGATTGTGCTTCATTATCCGGACTCAAAAATTTTGGCGTCTTATGAGATCGAAATGTACGATCATATAGTTAATATTTGGAAAGGTTGTCTTGCCGCAAAACCGTGTGTCATTTACCTCAACAATTGTTGGAATTGCCGAACCTATGAAAGTTTCACTTCAACTCGACCAGTTGATCATGATCTGATTGGTTCTAATCCAAATATCAGTTATCGTAATCTGTAGACAGCTCTGCAATTCAATTTTTGCTCTGAAATTCTGGCATACACGAGAATCAATGACAAAACTGATGAACCATGCCATGGAAATGTAATGGTATGACCTAAAGCTATTGGTAATGTTATATTTATTGAATGGGATGTACCCATCTGGGACGATGGAACTGTTGCGCAATGCCAGTTAGGAGTGATCCCTAAATCGCTGGATTTTATGGATGCTCAATATACACTTGCTGGTATTTTATCGAGTAGAATCCATCATATAAGCTATTGCTGGCGATCGAATGACAATTGGGAGTTTTGCAATAATCCAACATCGAGTGCAGCTTTTGCTGCTCAGAGAACTAAAATAAGGGCTAGTGCTACTATTTATGTAAAAATTCTTCCCAACGATGAGCATGGTCCAAAGAAAAATGAAATTCACGCAGACAATCAATTTCATAGGTCCGCCAGGCTATCAGAAGCTCCTCCAATAACTTCTGTCGTCTCCTGTACACCTTCTCCTTCAACGATTGACCCTGATTCACCGAATAATTCCGACAAGCGCTATCAATCATTTTTACCTCCAAAATATAAAAATTCTGAGGACATGCGACCGACAAAAAGAGACTCCGAAACCTTTTCGCGAGACAATCGGCGAAATAAAGGTAGTCCAGACCTCTATTGGGTTGAAGAGACTGATGAATCGACGCTCATTATCAATGATGATCGATAATCGTTCCTAAACACTCCATCCAAAACTGAGACACCTGAGGGATACACCAATCGAATTCTGTCTCCGAGTCAAAATATGCCTGATGTTAATGAAGCGAATGAGAATACTCTCTACTTAACCAACACTTCTATTTTTGAGTCAATGACTCATATTCTATTGATAGCGGCACTAGATGATCCTCATTATTCACAATCCATGGAAGAATCACCTGATAAGTGACTCCGTTTCACTATCTCTCTCAAAGATCAGTCATTCAATGATGCTATTTATGCAGATAAAACTGCTCTCTTCATGTCTTAATTTTCTGGAAAGATCCAAATATCCGAAAATGGTATATGCATACTGAATCTTCACGATTCAGTCATTAATCTGTGGCAAGAGGCCTTATTAAATGCTCCTAGCGGTTATAAATTCTTCCACTGCCAAACATGTGGTTCTTGCGTCGTTCCCGTTCCGACCATAAATATTAATTGTGAACTGATACATAGACAGAATTGCAGTGTCTTACAACAGGCACTTAAATTCTCCCCGATATTGAAAAAAGTCGCCTGTATCTTCGAAGGTTGTACACAGTTGTGTTCAATCAAATGTAGTGCTAACTTTCACATTTTCATTGATGTAGAAATGGAAATGAGAGGACGTTCGCAGAAGACAATCCAATGCAAGCTGGGAGAGATACCAAACACATTCAGCCTTGACTTGGACCTTGACTTGGAATATAGGTAAACATTTTTCTTCATATTTTTTCATCAATTATCCAAAGAATTCAAGGATGCTAATTTTAATTTTTTGATAATGCAAACTGGCTGGAGTGATTGCTGACGCAGAAACAGGATTTGTGGCATATTCTTATCGAGTCAATAAATCGACTGCACGGTGGGAGTTATATGGTAGTTGTCGGAGAAAAAATGATCCTGCTGATCCTCATAACGTGATAGAATCTTATGGAGCTTTTTACGTGAGTAATAACTCATGTGTCTCACTCAGTGGAGAGTGCCATATTTTAAATTTTTATTCGATTGCGATTCCTTTCAGAAAAAGTTCTAAACTTCAGCCTTAAAGCGGTTAAAACATATCGATTCCTCAGCAGATATTCTAGGAGAACCAGCTCCTACTCGAAGGCCCCAACTTCACGCCTAAGGGAAACTCCTCCTTAGGAAACGCTCCAAAGTACCAACCATGAAGCTCGCGGATGGTGTCAAGAAAGACGGTACAAATTTCGATCACACATACATCAAAAATACAGCCATCTATATAACCATCTGTATTCCAACGAATTTTCATTTACTGCAAATTGAAGGTTCCTCCTTGTAATCTCATTTCCGTTACATCAGTAAAGAGACGGCAAAAAATCACTGATGAAAAAATTTAACAATGTGATATGATAAGGGTGTTATTGATGCAAACGAGTTTATTATGCTAATGTACCTGTAATCTTTAAATAATAAGCAATATGTGTTTCTCAGCCACCAGTCTGGGGAAAAAAATGTAAAAAAGGTATAAAGAACGATCTATACCATAAAGAAATATATCCTATGCTATGCTTGACCCACTTCAATAGATCGGATCACGGTTTATCTTTTCTCTTCAATTGAGCATGTTAAAAACAAGTCTTAAAAGTCAATTTCTGGTGAATCGAAACTTGAATATTCCAGAGGAAAGATTTAATAAAATAAACACCGTTTTATACACTTCAAATAGTGTACTTAATCATTTGACTGTCGTGATTTCCCCTCGTTATTTGTATTGTTAAGGTATTAAAGGTTTTTTCTTTTATTCGGAGATTTCTGCCAATCTTGGGGAAGTCAACATGTCTGGTTCTGAAGAACTCGCATATTATCAAGCTTAAACGATTCCAGCCTAAAACAAGAAAAAGAAGATTCGGTCATTGCGGTTTTTTCCATTTTACTATCATATTTATTGGAGGTAATATTATTTTTTTCACCGCAAGCTATTTCTCCATGAGGTGGGGCACAAGTTTCCATCACCTCGAAACAATGCGTTTCTTGTGTTGAATCAATATTCATTGAGCTCATCCCCTTCTGTTGATTGTTTAATTTTCCATTTTGTTTTTTCATTGTAAACTCTAATTGAACTCCCAACGATGTCTATTTCAGGTTGTAGTCTTCCAATCGACAAAGTACAACTAATTATTTCAATATCATTATTCATTAATCATAGTTGACTTGACCATTATCAAAAAATTACGCATGGATTGAAGGACCAATTTATAATCTTTTAAAGGTTATTATTTAGAGAATACATGATGAGTCGACGCCAATTGATCAACATTATCTTCTTTCGAGAATAATGAAAAGTCCACGAGAACTTGATATTCAATCTTATTGAAGATATCTTCAACAGATTGATGTATCCATAGCTTGCTTGACATTGGGGAAATTTTTTCAGAATTCTTCTAGGCAGTTCTTTCAAGATTGCTTTTATAAAGCTGACGAAACATTCATATTGATGATTATTGTGAGATAATAGAATTGAAAAATTCTCATCGCATCTTATGCAAATTGTTGATTTTAATAATACACTAACCATTTTTGCCGAAGCTTACGGCCCATTGTCCGCCTCATCCTCCCATTATTTTCGGGATCCGTTTACTTTCAATCTTTAGCAAAATGTTCAATGCTTACAAATCACCGACAGGTTGATTGAATTTCTGAAGTTCGTAGCTAAGAAGTCCGTTTAATAATCGAGTGGTAAATTCATTGTTACACCATTTCAAGTCTCCAGAAAAAAGGACATTTATGTAAGGGACACAATGAATTCCCAATAGGAAATGTTCCTCCTTTGACAGGTGGAACTCTTTCACCAGTCTCTTTGGCTCCTGAAAACTATTGTAGGTACATTTAGGTGGGTATAGAACAATATCATAAAGACATATACATGTCAATATAATCTCCTGCAAGTTAGTCACCAGTCCATTCAGTAATGACCTTTTAGCAATTCCCAAAAATCTTCAAACAATTTGCTGTCGAATAGCAACAAAATTTTCTCCAAACAATGAGGTAAGAGGCGTAAAAAATTTTTTTTTAGGGACAATTCTTTTAAAAATTATATAAAAAAAAAATAACTACTAGCAAATATTTCTTATCAACTAGCAAATATCTTTAAAACATTTTCAATGAGAAAAAAACTGAAAATTTGAAAAATATCGAAGAGGGGGCTAATTGAACGGATGTGGAAATTTGTATCAGATGCTGACCTTTCGATTTCCTCTGTCACCTTCGCTAATTGGTTGGTGTTAATGAGGAGAAGGTTCAGCATGCCGTGCCTAGCATCGTCTATGGCTGATACGGTTTTGATCGCGGTTTGGATGTCTGTTTGAGCTCCGTATTTTATTTCCTTGGCTATGTTCATCAGATATTCGAGGTGTTCAGTGTTATTGAGTTGTTGCCGGAGTTGTCTGTTGGATTGGGTTATCACTTTCCTCATTTCTTTTTCAGTTCTCCGTATTCTTCGAGTGTTTTTCTCATGATTCTTTTTCATAGTGTTGATCTCTGCCTGGATGATGGCAGTTGAGTTGCTGATGAGGTGCGTGATCAGTCTCTGGTCGGTATATATGAAGTCGATTTCTTTCGTAATGTGTTTATAATCGTTATAATCCATGGTGACGAATAACTGCCTGCCGATTGACACGATGAATACGAAGAAGGGAGATCTTCTTGGCCAGTCACGGATGTGTTCCTGCGGTGTTTCTAGGATTCCTGAGCGTGCCTTACCTCCCTGTTGTAGTCGTTCATGATATGGGTCTTAATTGGCAGCATTCCTCCAGGAGTTCATCTAACTCGGTCCCCAGTTAGACTTCCTAGATCGATTGTGATTCTGTTTTCCTGTGGGGATGGGTGGAATTTCATAAAAAAATGTTGTGCTTGATTCTCTTAGATGGACGTGGATAGACATGGTTCAATAGGCCTGAGAGCTTGCCAGTTGATTTGCTGGTTACTGATCAGTTTCTGATCACAGGTTTACTAGTTCATCTGCTTGTTCGTTACGACATTTTCCCTGGTGTTCTGGTATGTAGATTAGTTGGAAATTCAGTTGTTGCATTAGGTTATCTAGATGTTGCAGCAATTCCTGGTTTACTGAAGGCTTGCTTTTGGAGGTTAGCAAACCATTAGTCTTCCACTTGGGGAGGTGTTGAGTCATGGAGCTGGTCAGATATTTGGAGGTTGTGAGTATGGTCATTCCTGTGATGTCGCGCCTTAGGGAGATTTTGCAGGCATCGACGGCCGCAGCGGTCTCAGCGATGATGGTAGTAGTTCGTATTCCGTCGTAGGTTTTACGGGTTTTACGGTTCAAGGGGTGTTTTGTTCGAACCAGATACCAATTCCGGCCTTATCCCCAACATCGCCATTGAATAGCAGGATCGGTCCACGTATACAGGAATTCTTCCTTCCACCACCTGTCGCAGGCTCTTTTATAGTAAAAGTGGATCTATATAGTGGTTATCGACAGCACCGAGGGTATTCTAATCTTCACATGACTTTAATTTGTTAGAGTGTTTCATAAAGCGATGTCCATCTTCACTTTCTAGGTAGATGTTACCATTCTCAGTTATATCCACTATTTCATAGGGACCGGTGTATTCCTGATCTAGTTTTTCCAATTTTGGTTCCTTTTGTAATGTAACGTGGTATTTCCCCAGTTACTGTTTCTCGAACGATTCGCGTTATTTAGAGAACTTGCGCCAGACGGGAAGTCACTTCCAGTGGCGAGAGTTCCTTGAGAAAAAAAGGTATTTTACTTTAATTTTGTTTTAATTTTTTTTTTTATTAAAATTTTACGCTACTGTGTTCCGTTTGATGATATCGCCAAGGATCCAGGGGAAGCCGAGAGATATCGTCAGGCTCCTGGATTTGATGGAATTTTGGATGTAGGCGATAATGAAGCGGCATTCCAGGCATCAACACCCGATGTCACGTAACCATGGAGACACGTGGCTGATAGGAGATCAGCAGAAAATTCGCTAATTACTAATTATGTGAGAGAATTATCTCCCTGAGAGTAGCAGTGCCACGAATCGCGGGTCTCAAAAATGGATAAATAGGCCACGCATTACTCCAAAAAAAAGGCAAATCAAAAAATATAGTGATGTATGCAAATAATAATAAATCACTCTGGAGAATATTGCTAAATCAATGAATATGCCACGCAATACTCGAGAAAAGAGGAACAGGAAACCATAAGTCAACGGGTGCTGCTGGACACTCACTACCGGATATCATAAAGACGAGATATTGCGTCTACAATCAACTGTCGAGCATGACAGCTCCCTGGTAAGCTCACTGCGCAAGCGCAGTGTAGGCCTATCAGACATATCTACGACTTGCAGGGAGACTACAGACGGCCACTCCAAAAAGGGGACGGAAACATACCGACTGTAACCGAAAAAATCCGAACATTTGCCCATCTTCACTGCGAGAAAAGAAATCTTTTTTTTATTACAAAAAGGCACGAAATAATTCCAAAGCCGAGAGAGCGCTGCCCATGAAAGACATCTCTTCATATTCTGATAATGACTGGCCAATTAAAAATTATTGGATTTTCACAAAAAGCAGGAAAATCTCGCTTAGGGGACATCAATACGGACTAACACGATCAAGCAAGTTCAATAATCGATACCCCCACGCGAGATAGAGATAACTAGAACCTAGCTTATAAAAGCTCGGACCAATAGTGATCAGAGTGTCAATCTTACTTGAAATGTCCATCTTTTGAAAACAACAATTCAGTGACGCCCCAGTGATTTCCCAGTGCATCCCTGCCAGTTTTCGTGTCAGATTTATCAGTTCATCTCTGCCTAGCAACACGATTTTTGCAGTGAGCACCTATTCAACTCACCTGACTCACACACTATTCAACTCAACTCACCGGGAAGATACGATTCACCTCCTCAAGATCCTCACACTCGCTCACATCGATTAACCCGATATACAACGTTCACCCGTATAATTCAAAACATCATTGTAAGTCACACATTTCGTTTTCCCATATTTTCCAATTTACTCTTTTTTCCCCTCTCTTGTCATTCATCTCTTTACTTTTCTCAATCTTTACTTCTCTTTTCCGAATTCTTGGTACAATATGTAACCCTCAATTTTGGTCTAAAACCACTCTAATTAGAATAAAAGTTTTTATCTACAGATTATGCTCCTATCCTTTCATGGTGTGTTTTAGCACTTTGTTCCACACATCACGTTCCCAAACTACTTTCGCTTCATGATCTTTTGTGATCCGAATGATTCATCGCATCCTGAGGGTCACCTTTCGTCTTCATTATTCCTTAAAACAGACGCCAGGACCGCGTCAGCACTCAACGCAGGAATTAATTAGGGATATTAGGGAAGCACCGAGGATTTATTCTTATTAATTAAGGACAGTTATTTATTTTATGCATTGCGAAATTTAGGAGCGCATGCATTTGGCATAAATTATACCTGTCGCGCATGCCCGATTAATTGGAATTGGTGGATGATGATGTTGTCACCTCCCCACTCATATGCTATTACCGCGTCACCTACCTGTTGCGTGCGTTCAGGTGTGATACGAAAATCACTTCCTGTTTGGTCGGTTTGGTGAGTAGACCTACTGTTGAGCCATTATAAATGAGAAGGACGCTCATTATAAGTGAGAAGGATGCTCATTATAATATCGAGATACCATTGACGCATAGAAGAATTTAGAAGTTCAGGGAAATTCTGAGGAGTATTGAGCGTGGTGACCCGAATTTCAGTTTTTATTTTTTTTGTTGTGATCAGAAGTCGGATAAATTGATGAATTTCTTTTTATTTTCCGTACATCAGAGTACTAACTCTCCATTACAGAATCTCTGATCACTCCAATTAAAAATTTTATTTGTTTTTTCTCGTTCCGGTTGAGTAATTGGTGATAATTGATTTTTTTGTAATTGTTGATCATATTTTCTTAGTCTTGCGACTTTTCTTTTACTAGCGTATATGACGCGCTACGCGCGCCTATCTTGTGTTTATGGGTGTCTATTTTTTATATTACTTGATATTAAATATTTGCATTTGGAAAAAAAATTTAATAAGTTGGAGTTTTTTTTTTATTTTTTTTATTCAAAAATATGTATTATTTTTCATGTTTGTAATGTTTTGTTATTTTAATTACATTTTTATGGTTAACTTGTTATAAGCAATTGAAATATAGAAATATCAAGAATATATTTTTCAATTATCTGGATCTTATAATGCATATTCTCTTAAAAACCCAGACAGAAAATACAGAAGAGAATAGGTTGATCAATAAGAAAAGAGGAAATATACCTGTATCAATAAGGTAAGTATAACGATAACTTAATATGTATAAGTTTATCAATTAATGAATGTGAAGAACTGCGAAACTCTGTATGGATTACACATTCCACCTTGGTTTAGTCTTCTAATTATTATGAACATCAAATTGGAGTAGAGATTTCTACTGAAAGACAGATATGAATAAAAATATAATAATTGCTTGATGATGTCGATGTATAGAGGAGAAATTTAACAAGTTTGTTTGATAGTTGTCTTTTATATGTTTTACTAAAAGATGTATATGATTTCATATAAAAAGGCGACGTTAAATCTAAACTGGCTTGGGCGATTTCAGTTTTTTTCAAGAGAATGTATGGCTTTTGGTCCAGGTTGGTTTAGTCTTCTAATTATTATGTTTTTTAAAGATCACCAATATTGATCATATTATCAGGATTTCTCAACATTTCTGAAAACATGAGAAGTGTAAAAAGCGAGTTTTTATCAATAATTGAATAAGATGTGATGTGTCCAAAAGAATTTGGGGCAAAGGCCGAATTTCTTAACGCTTAAAAGTGTAACGGCGAACAGTCAGCTGTTGCGCCACGAGGTTCGATTGGAAATGGGCCGTGGGAACGGTAGAGCCGGCAGGGCCAGCAACAAGTGGAACGCTGGCAGCGCTAAAAGCGCTGAACCAACAAACTACCCCACCCGCGAGAATTTAAACGAGATCAGGTCAAATCACTCCACCAATAAAAAACTGACACAAAAACCAACTCCAAGGCGATCAACTCCCAAAAATCGATTGGTAAAATTAGTCTGGAAGCATACGTGGAGTTGCTAAAACCTTGGTGGAGTGATACCGGGACTTGATCTGAGAAACTAATCCTTCCCATACAACCTTTTATTGAAACTATTAAGCTTGTGCGCGGTAACTCATCGAAAACTTAGTAGATGACTACCGGATCTGGTCAATCAGGGAAAACCTTCCTAAATTCGGGCTCGCGGTACCTCATAGAGATAAGAGGTTTTACAATTTGTGCTGTGTGGACATTCTCATTGTGAGGGACTTAATTAAGCCGAAATTATACAACATAAACATTTCTTAAACACGAACACATAAATTAAATAAAAGTGGGTGAACGTTACTGACTGGTCGAATAGTTATGATAGAGTTAAACCTATCTAACACTGGTAACGAAAGAAAGCAGGAAGACCGAGAGAACTACCACAAAGAGAAAAAGGAACTAGCTAACCTTAGGACCAATAGAATACAAGTATTGCGTGAGTATTGCGCTTCAATTAAACAAGAGAAAGAAGTGTCCTAGATTTAAAGAAAGATTCCAAGGGGATCCTTTAAACGAGAAATTACTGAAATACATTTACTTCCTCTCTGTAACTTTTCTTGTAAGCATTTACTATTAAATAAATAAATGTACCAGATTTTCAGAACAAGAACAGCGTCAAAAATACCCTAGTTGCCTTCAGCATCCTTGACTCCTTGTCCTTTCAGTCACTTCTTAACAAAAGCATAAAATAGAAAAACAATAGAATCCAAAACCCTCAACAACAATTTTAGCTATTTTAGACATAACAAAGATGATGGAATTAAATTGGATAAATGTAATATAATTACCTACAATGATTAAATATTTGCTTTTTATATAATATATTGCAAGAATTAGTAACATTTAAACATATTTACGCCTCCCCTAGACGACACCAGTCTTTTCGCGGGGTCCCGTTCCCGATTATGTTCAATGTCACTCCTTTAGAAAAAAAGATACGAATGTGAGTTTAATTACAAATTCTTATCGGAACTTGTAGATTTACTTTCTTTGTTATACAAATTCGTTGAATAATTCTTTGTATAAAAAATTTTTGACGATGTGATTAATTCGTTGAGTTCCAAGGTAAATTTTTAATGCTTTCCATGATCGTACTCGGGATTGGGCTACATACAATTGTCCATGATTAAAGAATTCTTTTCGAAGGTCAATGCCAATTTTGTCAAATGTTTGCCCTTGTGATTCTGTTGCGGCTTCCGGGCGGCTGGACGATCGGTTATTTCTCAAAAGGGCGACTCCCAAAACTGACTTAACCGCGACCAGTTACGTCTAAACGGAGGCCAAAGTTAAATGGGCTCGTATTGCGTGGGATAAAACACTGAAGTGTACCATGCTAGGTTACGCAGGAATTCTAATTAGTGAGAGAATCACGCAGAGAGAGAGGGGGAATATCCTGCTACTGATTAATTTAGGAATATTTATTGGGGTACTAAAACACGGGATTGTTACAACAATCCAAGGTAAAACCGCTTAATTTGATGGGAGAAGTAGGTAAGACTGAGGTGAAGGAAGAATTACAATTGATTCAAGATTTACAGTTGATGATAAACAGGGAAGTAGAAGGTGCGCGCGATCACTCAGTCGCGTTGCGGCAGACTCGGCGGTTCCCTCGAAGGCTGAGGGGTTAAATCTCGGTGATTTCTCGAGGATGAGACAATTCTCGGGGGTGAAGATGAGGTCGACGAACTCGGAGATTCGTCGCGATGATCGAGGTGTACAGGTCGTTCACCTGGCAGGTGAGGAGGTGCCGAACTGGCGGTCCGGGCGGTGCAATAAAAGATCCCAATTTTCCGTCGGACCAGGGGTGGCGGCTCGGCTTCTCGTGGACTTCAGATGTCGGATCACTTTTGTGGCTCACTCAGGTCTCATTCACCAACAAAGCAAATGTTTTGTGTAGTTTTGTTACGCTCTTTTGAGGATGGACTGTGTCAATAGGTCTGTCAGCAGGTACTTGTCGCTCCGTACAAGTGTTGCCCTTTAAACCCGCAATGAATGAGTCCAGGGGAGTCCTCGTTGTCAATTTCATTTCTTCTTGCTTACGCGACTCCGGCGTGGCAATTTCTGAAGTGGATTGGCTCAACTAGTCCGCAATAGACACATGCGGAAATTCATATAATACGCTACATTACGCTATATAAATTTCCCTTCTATGATGTAAAAATGTTTGACGTATGAAGGACGGCGGTGCTCCATATAGGCAAGAAAAGTGAATTGAAGAAATGGCTAGGAGCCGGATAGCTCAGTTGGGAGAGCACCCGATGCATAATCGGAAGGTCCCGGATTCAAGTCCCGGTCTGGACTATCCATTTTTTCAGTAATTTTTCTCGCAAAAATTATATGGAGAATTATCCTGGTCCCCTTCCTACCTCATCCAAAATCCTATCCAACGACTCCTAAGACGTCACAAATAGAATGTGGAACGCTATATAATCTTCCCTTCTATGATGTTGAACCCACAATCTCGGGTGTTCACGGTTATCAGGGATAAATTCGGGAGTTCATTGTCTCGTTCTGAGAATCGGAAAACCGTTCACAGCTGCAATTGCGGCTCAAGTGGTGTGATCTCTTTATTGCCGACTTGTACGACGTGTCGGTCTACCAGTGAGATCTCATTAATTTCGGGTCCATAGAGAGAGAGAGGTTGTGCTTCCTGTCACCCACCTGTGGGTTTGACGGTCCTCTCGAAAGCGGGGGTTGTTGCAGGGCGTTAAGCCATAGTGCGTCTGGTGTCGGGCTCCATATCTCTGTTTCGCGGGCCTCTGTGGCGGCGACTTAGCGTCATAATTTTTTCATTAGGCTGACATTTACATTCCGGATTACCGGGGGAGTCGGGAGGTCTCGTACCGTTTCCAGGTCTCAACCTGCGGCCAAGGGGGGGGGACGCTTTTGTGTACGAGGAGCATGAGTCATCCCCCGCCTGTTGGCAGCTGTTCCCCAAAACCGTTGGGAAATCCCAAGATTACGAGAAAGATCAAGAAAAACCGCGGGATGCGCGACGATTCATTAATTGTAATGGCGAATACTCAAGTTTTCTATTGGAGAATTCAACTGGAATTATTGGGTGAGCGTGGTGGCCATCTATTTTGTGTTACTTATTCGATCCATTGCTCTCTCTCTCTCTTGTTCGGGATAATTATCTAGTATATTTTTTTAGTTGGAATTTTGTGAGTTAAAGTTTAGTGAGTTTCACGACGTTTGTTGGATAAAATTTTGTCGCGAAATCGATGGAAATCTCGCAATTGAATTTCATTTGGATTTGATGCAGTTTTAAAGGTTTCGCGACCTCTGAATTATTTGTGTCTAGTTTTGCATTTTTCTGTGTAATTTTGTTGTGTTCGAGGTCGCTTACACTTATCGATTTTCGCGTTGCTGTTACGGGTCATTGAATTTATTTTTACAATTTTATTCGAAGTATTTCAGATTTAAAAATTCGTGACTTATTCCAACTCTAGCAACTCGAGTTTCGTAACTCAGTTGTATTAAATAATTCATTATTTCTTTTCTAACATTCACAACTTGAGTCTCGTGACTCAGTTGTTCAATAATTTATTGTTATGACTTATTTGACTATTTTATGATTATTTATTTATTTTGTGATATCCATAAATTTATAAAAAAGTTCAGGCCACTTTCAACATCGGGAAAAATTTACCGACGCGTGATTTCGAAATTGTCTTTCGACAATTCCGAAATCACGCCAAATAGCTCGGACTACTTAAAATGCAATATAAAAACAAAGCAAAAAATCAGCGAAAATTCGACCGTGTGACAAATATCAC
>NW_011887941.1:23877-27101 GCF_000806365.1 Fopius arisanus
ATCTTCCAGAAACGAAAAGGAATATAAGAACTATTTGCATTTATAAGGAAAAACTTCGACAAACTTTTCGGGAACGAGTCCATGAGCAACACTCCGACTCAAATTATTTTTATTACCGTTAATTCGGAGGCGCATTTATTTTAACAATAAATAACGTGATTTCCCGACCACTAGTCCCGGACATAACAATTTATTTATTTATTATTATTCTTAGACTTCAGAAAATATTTAATTCATTCTATTAAGACGACAGTGACTAATTTGGAATTATATTAAGTGTAACGCTTAATCAAGTTAAGGGGATTTCATTTTATTATTTTTATTGTATTGAGACGTAATTTCTTTTATTAAATATTGTTCTCCCCGACAACTTCCTATTTTAATTATTTCGCTAAGAATCCCAGTTTCATCCTCTTCCAGCTTCCGATTTTCCAAATTTCTACGTGTCGAGCTACTGGAGCAATTGAAGCTGAGAGCGGACAAGGATTTTGATACGGCGGTCATTCCGTTTAAAAATGCCCTGGCGCCTAAAATTTGGGATTTTGATTTTCTGTTGGGGAGTTTTGGTGCCAAAGGGCGGGTTAATGGACGGAGGATCCGGTGAACCTCCGAAAATTACGTCGCAATATACAGGGTGTCCCAGAAGTACATGCCGCTACTGAACCGACATGTACAGGGGGTGAGTCTGAACCAAAAAGTCCTTTACCACTTTTGGATCGGAAGCACCCCTCCGAAGATACTGGGGTAAACAGGACAGCCAATGCCGCTGCCGCGTTAAGCGGCAGTACGTCGGTGTGGCTGTCGCGCTCGAGTGTCAGTGATTCCCCTTCGAGCCAGAAGGAGGCGGGATCAAGTTCTACGGTCACCCGTGAGCGTGAGAGAGAAGGCATGGTATTCTCACTCACTCTCTCGCATCACTCCGCGGCAATGTTTTAGCAGTTATCTTTTAAACAATTGAGTTTTTGGGATTTTTCCATTGATTATTATTTGTTGCAAATTGAATTTGAAAATACATTATCTCATGGAAAAATCACCCAACGGTTGATTTAATATCAGCAACAAACAGTTTGAGCGTTTTTAAATGTTATAAAAAAAACGACCGGCCGTACGGCATTTTTCCATCAGATGTTTTTTGTTGCAAATTCGACTTGCGACAAAAAATAAGCAAAGGAAAAATCTCCGAAAGCCCATTGTTTTGTAACGGGATTGTTGGAAATCCCGCACATTAAACTAAATTTTGGGTTAAGTTCTCTAAAACTTCTGCCATCTCGACTCTCTCCCGGGAATTACTCGAACCGTAGAGGGGTGTGGGGACTGGGGCCCGAGTGCTTAGGGTGTTAGGAGGCCTAAGGACAGGCAACAGCACAGGGCGGACACGGAGAAACATTCCCAGCTCCCCTACGGTACTTGCTGGCATATAGCATAGGACTCATACTGGCGTATGAGCGCTCCATGTTAGATGGGGTGGGCATTCAAGGGGCTGATCCTTCGAATGGGTCGTTCGAAGGGGTCAGTGGTGACGCTGGAATTCGGCGCGCTCCAGGAGAGGCTAATGCCAGGGATATCTTCCCTGCGGTGAGGGCAGCACGTCCCGGCACACGGCAGCTCACCCAGCCGTAGTCGAGAGTGGGGGTACATCGGCACTACTGCTGACACTGCCCACTCACTCGGCAGAGCCGCTTCGGCTGGCTCCCAGTGCGGACCACTGGCAGCTATATTTCGAGCCCTTAGCTGGCTCCCAATGCCCAGCATTGGTCTTCTACGCTCTCTAGGTGAGGATCATCCTCTCCCCGGCAGCACTCTCGGAGTGAGGGCAATACCCTCCTCGGGTGGTGTTCTCTTGGTGAGGGCCATGTCCTTCCTGGCGATGTTCTCTGGGTGAGAGTCATCCTCTCCACAGTTAGGCTCTCTATATTTGGGGCTACACTAGTGGGCCCGTCACGCTCTCGATAGCTTGCAATGGGCTGAGTTAATTCCCACGTTCTAGGCCAACCGGCACTCCGCTATCTTACGTCGCGCTCTCGGCGAGGTGTTCCTAGAGGTTGCCCTCCGAGCCTCGGATCCCCGCGAGGATGCTCTTGGTATCCCGCACCGCTGTCTGTTCTCTTTAGGTTATGGTTTCGGTTATTAGACTCGCGTATCCGTGGACCCCGACCTTCTCGCCCCGACCTATCGTCATGAGCGACCCAGGCCTTCCCACTTCCGTTCCCTTCGTCCTCGGCTTTAGCCTCGCGCGGGCAGTTTTACGGTCACACCCCGGCCGTGTAATTTCTGGTTTTACGGATTTAGGATTTTGTGTTGTCGCGAGGACGAGTTCCAACCCCACTAGCCCTGTCCTCTCGTGCTTTTGCTTCCGGATTTAGGATACTTCTCGGGATTTGGGAGGTTTACGGACCTCGGGTGAGGCAGCCCGCCCCCCTTCCGCACCTTTGTTCCGGTTCTTACGGTTTTCGTTAGCTGTTGGTCCATAAAAAGTTAGCTGGCGCCCACATTAACTTGGTTGGATATTTAGGATGCGAGCATGGGAACGGGTGAAGGTAATAACTATCCTCGACCTCCGGGACGAAGTCGGGGAACAGTGTTACAGTTTATTAGATAATTGATGAAGAGCGCGTTTTTAACTAAAAATCTAAAAATCATAGCGATCGCACTGTCCATTTCTGAGACAATTATTTAATTATTAATTATCTCATCAAACATGAGATCTAGCAAAATTCATCGGAGAATCTTTTTTTTGTTAATGAGATTAAAAAAAAAAATTCTTCTGATCAAATTTCATCAAATTTTCGGTTCATGAGATAATTAATAATCCATGAATTGTCCGATAAATGGCAAGGGGATTGCCCGCGATTTTCCCAAAAATTCCCAGTGGCGAAACTGTTTTAGCAGTTATCTTTTAAACAATCGGGTTTTTGGGATTTTTCCATTCATTATTATTTGTTGCAAATTGAATTTGCAACAAAATAATCTAATGGCAAAAACACCTAAGCACAATGGTTTATTTAATATCAGCAACAAACAGTTTGATCGTTTTTAAATGTTACAAAAAAAACGATGGGCCGTACGGCATTTTTCCATCAGATGTTGTTTAATGAGGAACGTTGTTTGTGGGTGGTCGGGCGTCGGAAAATTGGAAATGGGTGTCGGGAAAAGGGGTGAGCAAGTGGTGAGAAAACCGATGTATAAAACACTGCGTTTTTAATATTCACTTGTCACAAATATAC
>NW_011887941.1:30600-33353 GCF_000806365.1 Fopius arisanus
CGTCCACTTCTGGAGTGGAAATCCGCCCGCATGGCAGATTTGTTGAAGTTGCGTTATCATTTCTGTTGTTTCTTCCTCTGAGTCAGCTCCACCATAAATGTCGTCGACGTAACGCCCTTTAGTTAGCGGTGGCACTGCTGCTGGGAATCGTTGACCTTCGTCGTTGACTAGCTGCTGCAGGACTCTCAGCGAGAGCCATGGGGAACATTTCTGCCCGTATGTGACTGTGGTGAGTTGGAAGGTCACCAGTCGTTGTATTTCATCTATCCACAGAATACGTTGCAGGTCCCAGTCATCTTTGTGCACGTTGATTTGTCGAAACATCTTGACGACGTCGGTGCCAAAGACGATTCGATGTCTTCTCAACCATGTGAGAACATCCATTGCATCCACTTGAAGCTTCCCGCCCGCGTGGAGGATGTCGTTGAGTGAGATGCCCGAAGTTGTTTTGTTGGAGCCGTTGAAAACCACTCGTAGCTTCGTGGTTAGTGCATCCTCCCTCAGAACTCCCTGATGTGGCAGGTAATATGTTGTTGATGGTTCTGAGGTATCGTGTGTACGTCGCATGTGATCAAGTGCTTCCTACTCGTTGATGAAGTCGTTGTACAGCTTGCTGTAGTCAGGATTGGCGTTCAATCTTCGTTTCACTGAATGGAGTTGACGAAGCGCCGTACTCCTCGATTCTCCGAGCGCTTTAGTTGATGTGCGCAGTGGTAATCTCACATTATAGCGCCCAGTTGTGTCTCGTTGATGTGTGCGTTGGAAGTGTTCTTCACACTCTCGTTCGTCTGGTGTGAGCTCGTTGGTTGCGTTCGTTGGAGTTGGTGGTTCTTCCTGGACCCAGAATTTTTGTAGAAGCTCCGTTAATTGTTCATTAGAGGATCCCCTTGCCGCGGAGAAGGAGGTCTTCGTTGAACAGTTCGCATTGCATAATGGACCGGATAGGATCCATCCAAATTTCGTTAGTTGGCCAACTAATTTATTGTCGTTGGATTTCTTGACTTGATGACCGATGATTTTCCCATAGTTGTCAGCTCCGATGATGATGTTGATAGGTCCAGGCGTTGAATAGGTCTCATCTGCCAGTTGAAGCTGCTGCAGTGATCCGATTGATGCAGATGAGCAATGAAACGTTAGTAACCGTGAGGTTAGCCGTTTGAGGATGTGGGCGTTGATCGCAACTTGTTGAAATGGCTCTTTCGTTGATTGGAGCGTGATTGCCACAATTCCTCTCGTTTTGCATGCGTGCTTTCCATCAATTCCGATGAGGTCGATTGTTGAGTGTCTTCGTTGTAGGTGGAGTTGATGCACCAGGCTTTCTGTAATAAATGAAAACTCTGAGCCTTGATCGATGAGGATTCTTGCGATGGTGTAGAATCCGCCGTTGGAGAATGCCCTGGCTTTTGCCGTAGCCAAGAGCACTAGTCGTTGATCCGTTGAGTTGATGGACAGCGTGTTGTTCTCTACGTTGATTCGTGTTGATGATTCTCGATCCGTTGAGTTTTCATTGACGTTGACTGTTGATGAGCTGGTGATGGTGCCTGGTTGAATGTACAAGGGGGATCAGTGTTCTGAGTGATGTATGAGAATATAATAAATTAAACACTCAGACCTGATTCCTCCCTCGTTGCTGGTGCCTCTGGAGCGTTGTTGGATGAGGTGCTGGCTTCACTCCTCTCTGGATCCAGGTGCAGCATCGTGTGATGTCGTTATTGGCATTTAAAGCAAGCCTTGCTGCACTTACATTTTGCCACCGTGTGCGTGCCGAAGCAGTTGAAACACAAGCGCATGCCTGTGATGTATTCCAACCGTTTCTTTGGTGGAAGGTTTTGGAATACTGGGCACTTTCCTATAAAGTGCCTGTCCCTGCAATATGCGCAGCAATCAGCAGGTCTGGATCGTTGACTCTCTGTTTGCTGAGGTGCTGTCTCAGCCACATGATGTGCACGTGTCCGTTGTGTTGGTTCCACTTGTGGCGTTGGTTTCACTTTTCGTTTCGGTGAATCTTGTTGATCATCTGGAGTCATGCCTCTGGCAGTTGACTCCAGGAAGTTGACCAACTCTTGCAGGGGGACGAAGTTCGTTGATGCACCCAGCTTTTGCTCCCATGTGGTGCGTGTGTCCGCCTCCATGGAGCGTTTAAGCAGGTGGAAGACAAATTGTTCACCCAAATTTTCTTTTGGTATCCCAGCTGTGTTGATGAGCTGATCCACTGTTTCTCTTGCAATGGGAGCGTTGTTTATCATTGCCTTGGCATCTCCCTTGGCCATCGTTGGCAAGTTGAGCACCCTGTTGAAGAGATGCCCTGCAATTAATCGTAGATTTTCATAGTGGCGTTGAAGCTTCTCCCAAGCTTTCTCAAAATTGGCGTCTGTGGCCGTGAAAGAGGAGATGTGCTCGGCTGGTGGACCCTGGAGAGCTTCCTTTAGCCTCACCAGTTTCTCAGCTGGCGACATGTCAGCTCGTCTCCCCACTAGGTTCTGGAAGAGATCGGAAAATTCCTTCCATTGTGAGAATTGTCCTCGAAACGTTGGCAGGTTGATTCGTTTTAGTTGAGTGGTCGTTGGGCGTTCCGTTGATAATTTCTCTTTCGTTGCGAGTTGTCCCTTGAGCTTCCAGATACGCTTCAAGGTCTCTCTCTTGATTTCTCCTGTCTTCAAGAAGACTTTGCCCTTCATGAAAATGTGCTCTGAGGGCAAGTTGCCGATGATGGTCTGGGAGCGATCAGCAAAATCTACCCAGGCCTCCTTCAA
>NW_011887941.1:34408-49464 GCF_000806365.1 Fopius arisanus
TTGCGCGTCTATTAAGATCGCTCGCGGTGTAACGTTGAGAGGCGTTGATGTACACGAAAGTTGATATGCTTATTAGATGACGTTGATTGTACGGCTATACGTTGCTAACTGAAAATTGGGGGGTCCCATGGTCGTCGCTGACCGTCGGATCACCATACCGATGAACCCCGGAAGTGTCCGAAATTCATCAACTAATTGTCGTTGGGTTGGGGGGCGTTTTTTCATCTCTACTTTAAACACCATCTGATGGAAAAATGCCGCACGACCCATCGTTTTTTTTACAACATTAAAAAACCATCAAACTGTTTGTTGCTGATATTAAATAAACCATTGGGCTTAGATGATTTTTCGATGAGATTATTTTGTTTCAAATTCAATTTGCAACAAATAATAATCAATGGAAAAATCCCAAAAACTCAATTGCTTAAAAGATAACTCCTAAAACATTGCCGCGGAGTGATGCGAGAGAGTGAGAGAGAATATCATGCCTTCTCTCTCACGCTCACGGGTGATCGCGGAACTTGATCCCGCCTCCTTCTGGCTCGAAGGGGAATCACTCACACTCGAGCGCGACAGCCACACCGACGTTCTGTCCCTTAACGCGGCAGCGTCATTGGCTGTCCTGTTTACCCCAGTATCTCCGGAGGGGTGCTTCCGATCCAAAAGTGGTAAAGGACTTTTTGGTTCAGACTCACCCCCTGTACATGCCGGTTCAGTATCGGCACGTTCTTCTGGGACACCCTCCATATATATATATACATGCAGTGGACAGTATGGTGACTGTCGATTTTTTATCCATGTACGTTTGGCGCCTGACATCAATTAACTATCGAATAGCAAATTTTTTTTTAGGTGCAAAAATGAAAGGAAGTACAGCATGAAATATAAATTGCGAGCAGTTCGATGACGCGAAAATAATATTACATGGTCATCTTCATGACCCTATATAAAAATATATATAGCCATCATAATAACCAAGTGTCATCATTTACGAACATGTACATATCAACAACATTACTAGGTCATTATGATAACTATATACAGGGTGTCCCAGAAGTACATGCTAATCCTTTACCAGCATGTAAAGGAGGTTATTCTGACCCGAAAAGTCCTTTTCCACTTTTGGATCAGAAGCACCCCCCGGAGATATTGGGGTAAACATGCGAGCCAATGACGCTGCAGCGTTAAACGGCGATACGTTTGTGTGGCTCTGATATATGCATGAGCGATGCCCCTTCCAGGCAGCTTGCTATGTGTGCGGAGCCACACGGGCGTACTGCCGTTTAACGCCGCACCGTCATTGGCTCTCCTATTTACCCCAATATCTCCGGGGTGGTGCTTCTGATCCAAAAGTGGAAAAGGACTGTTCGGCTCAGAATCACCCCCTGTACATGCTGGTAAAAGGTTAGCATGTACTTCTGGGACACCCTGTATAGTGAATTGAGCGTCATCGAAATGACCATGTTGCGTGATATGTTCGGTCATTGAAATACTCAATTTGTAGAAATAGATTACTATTGTCATAATTACTGAACTGACCATTATATATTCATTCTCGAACCCTGAATTATTTGAAATTAGTAGATAATGCTTCGTTGAAGTGTCAGTGAACTGTCAATTCCACGACGATTGTAATTCCGAAAATTGCTCAACACTCATATAAAGAACAGAAATTCTTTTAATAGGTGAGATTTTGGTGAGCTTGTAACTAAAACGGTCCCTTAAGAATTCCGGAGTATCACAACGCTCTTCGTAACAGGTATAACTTTCATGATCGTCATTAAACAGCATGATTCTTATATATTCCAACCGTCACCAAAGTCAGAAGTGTCACTGAAGTATTTGCCGAATATATTGAGAGGTCTCCTATCTGGTATTTCTCCGCTTATGCCGACATACGAATTTTTGGTAATAATTCGTAACAACACGACATTATGGCCCATCCTCATCTGCAATCCTCGTGGAAAATCGCAGTTTTTCTGCACCTGTGTGCACTGAACAAAGTTCAATACGAACTTTTTTTTACAAGCAATACAAATAGAATTCGCCTTTTTTCTTCAATACTTTCTATCGAGATATCCTTTGTGGTCATTCCTCATTATAAATTTTCCCCGTTTTCCGATTCCATTTCGTGTCCCTTCTTGACTAATGAAAGAAAAAATATGTTACAAATACCTCCGGAGAATCGGAGCAAAAAAATTTGGGAATTTTGTATTTTTCTAATAAATGCTTTTATAAAAATTATGTGGATTGAAATTCTATTACGTCTTTTCTCCGAATTGTTAATTCTAATTATTTTTGTTGAAAAATACTGCTCGAAAGCAAGTTTTCCCATTGGAATGGGTATTGAGAAGATCTAGATTGTTTATAAAATCCTACACGAATCGGCAATAATTTTGTTGTGTATACACGAGCTTATTCCATCAATTTGTTTGGGAAATATACACTATAACACTTTGTCACTGACGCGTTCCATCACATTCTACATTCAACTGTAGGGACAAGAGAAGTTTTCATATTATTTAGAGTCACAGACTTGCATTCAATATGAGGGAAAGGAGTATTATTGTGATTTAATCTGTGACGTGCATCGCTTTTTTGAGAGAGAGAGCCGCGCCCAGCCCGCGAATCCCACACAAGTGGAGGCAATTTAATAATTAATTAAACGTTACAATAAAGCTAAAGTTCCCGTGACGACCCCGGACGAACCAGAGGTTACGCTGAGGCGGTTTAGAGTTCTAGGGTTCTTCCTGCTAATTCCGGAATTAGCAGGAAGTTATGGGATTACAGGGGAATGGAGGGTAAGTTGTAAGGGGGTATTTCCTGCTAAATCAGCAGGAGATTAGGGATTCGTTTAGGGTTAGATAAGGATTTTGGGATTAGTTAACTAATGTGGAAATCGTGTCGGTCCTCAATCGCGTCGCGAAGAGGGATGATATAAAATTATCGTCCGACGGAGATTGAGGGTTATTCCGTTCGCCAAATCTTCCCGGGGTGAACCGTGTGGCTGCGAGTGCCAGCACCCCTAAAAGAGGGATTGGTGAGGAATTTTATTTTACGTGTTAGTGTTGGAAGGTCGGCGGGGGTGTTACGACCGACACCTCCCCGAATTGCCGTATTAGATAAGTTGAGTTAAGGTTAGTATGTCCACGGATCCCCGGAGGAAACAACCGGGAAAGACTAGCCGCGATAACTAGGGTATGAGGGAAAATTAATTAGAATTAATTCCCCCATTCAAATTTGAATGGGGAGATATTAGCGCGCCAGGACAATTTGTGCCATCGCGCTCAATCCACCGGAACTAACGTTTCGGCGAGGCACGAGTTCCGCCATCTTTTTGGCAGTTACCGCCCGGACGTGAGAGCAAGAGGACAAGTTCTCCCCAGAGACACGAGAGGAAAAAGGACAATGAGAGGATCCCACACGACGCGCAAGCCGCGTGGAAAGGTGAGGAAATTTCTTTAAATTTATCCCAGTAACACCGGTTACTGGAGACCGTATAATTAATTCGGTTCGCGAGTGTGAATCGATCCTGCTCGATCAACGGATCGAACAGCATTTCCCTCCGTTCAGGTGTTCGCGAGTGTTTTCTCGGCCATGGTTTATCCCAAAACCACGGCTGATCGCGTGTGGAGAATCCCTCATCCCACACGGCCGGCCCTGTGGAGGTTTTGAGGCGATATTGCGCGAAAAAAAAGACGCGAAAATCCCGGGGGAAACCGCCGAGAACCCCCGTGGAACGCGAGAAATTTATTCGTTTATAGATATCGCCATCCCCTGAAATGGTGAAACTCCCCAATTTTAGGGGGATGTTCGCGAATATTCCCCCTCGCTGGTGGAGTTTATCTGGTGCCGATCGGTGGAGGCATCGAGGCGTCACGAAAATAAAACCCGTCGGAAAAATTTTTATACGCGTACCATGTACGTTGGGCGAAGTGCGATCTCTCTCGCACACTACTCTCCATCTCTCTCGCTCTCTCGTATCGCCTCTTCTAGGCTCTCCGAGGATTTCCTCGGTGATCTTAAAATTCCTCTTCTACTACTTTATTTCATTTTTTTGGGCTGGGAATAATTCCGGACCTCTCTCGAGGGCCCGCGGAATTACGTGGAGTTGGAATTGCTAATCCACCCACGGGTAAACTTTGTAAATTAGTCCTTTCATGGGTCCCTAAATCCTTTTGGGAAAATCCTGAGCCCCTCCTGAGGACTCGTGGAATTATGGGGAGGTCTTCAATAGGAAAATTCATAATAAATAATTTTTACAGGGTCCTGAATTTTCAGAGAAATCCCGAGCACCCTCCGGGTCCTCGCGGACTTAGCTGGGGTTACTTTTCTATTTTTTTCTACTTTTCGTTTTTTTTGGAATTATCTCCGCAACGGCGGGGGAAAGCAATACCGTTGGCTTTGGTCAACCGGGACATTTCCGACACCAGTGTTCAAGGTTATTAAATAAAATAGATAATTTTTGGAGAAACGTCAGTGGAGTTCGGGAATTTACTTTTGAACATTTTCGCCCTATTCCCCAAATCCACCCCTCTCTCCACAACCTAGCACACTGAGCAGCGCAGGCATCCGTAACCTCTCCCTCAACCCCCTTGCTGATTTAGATGTAAGTACGGGTTAGTGATACGTTTTGCGGTTTTAAATTAGGTTTAGGTTTTCGAGATGCTGATTTCTGGATCTGGAAAATTAGCTGGCGCCCGGCAACCTCTTTAGGTCCCAATTTAGGTAAGTTTAGTATCGGCGAGGAGGCCAGAGGGAGGAAGGACAAAGGGGATGGGCATTTTCGGTCGGTTAGAAAATGTCACGTCACAAATCAAACAAATAATTTTGATTTCGTCTAACATAAAGAATCACCAGTGTGATCTTATAATTGATAATTTATTTGTATGAAACATGAAATTAAATGGTGGACAAAACTTCACTATGGCGCACTACCTTATATAATACCATATCTTCAATTATCTGAGATACTCCAACATTCTGATATGAAAACATATTTTAAATTTTCATTTTTTCGAAAAGAACAAAATGGTTAACGTCAGAAACAAAACAAGTAATATAAAAAACAATGGACTAGTATCTTATACTTTACACGTTTAATAAAAACTATCAGTCTCTAGTTTTTCTGTTCGTTTTTGGGTTACTTTAAATTTCCATTCTCATCGATTTTACCATTCGTTCTTTCATCGACTAACCAGAGAAGCATTTTTTGTTGTTTAACATTTTTGCTTCATTGAAAAAGTATCCGATCGTCATTCTAATATGGCAATATTCTTACAAATCAGAATTTCTTTTGGGATTATTCTCATCACAATATCGCCAGGGAATCGTTTCTTGTTCATAGTTAACACAATGCATTTGTCATTCTCTATCATCCATAATTCATATAGAGAAGTGGAATTTATTGTTGGAGAATGATAATCAAACTTTTCATACCACCGCAATTCCACTATCTTCTAACCCTTAATAGCATCTATGGTAAGACTTGGAAACGTCAAAAGCATTTTAAAAAACTTGTCCTGGAGTACAGCAATCATCAGAACTTATCGAAAATACGTACAATATTAATTTTTTTCGAACTCGTTTTGGACATGGAAAAACTATCTAATTATTTTTGGTGGTTTTAGAAAATGAAAGATTGTATCGACATAAAAAATACTCATCAGAAATGGTGATCTATGAAAATGATAATAAATTTTGAAAAAGTCGCTTTGTTCAAGATTTCTCAATAGAAAACCGTATCAATTTTCATCTCTTTTTTAATCAACGTGATGCTTTTTTTCTCTTCTGTAATTTACCATTCATGTGTTGAAGTGGAATTGGAATGAGTATTCAGAAATTACAATGACATTATCAATCATCTGTGATTTCTATTCCTCTTAACAGTACTTTATACATTTATAGTCAAAACCGAACACGCAAAAATTAGAAAGAAAAACTTTTTTTTTATCACTGCAGTCATTGAAGTCTAGAACGAATGTCCATAATATTGTTATAGAGAAAGATACATGGCGTGGACACAAAAAAGAAAGTCACCTTTTCTCTAACGATGATATGTGAATATAATAATAAACTAAATACTAAATCTGTCCTCAATTTTTCATTGGGAATAAGAATAATTTTACCAATTAGTATTCATACCAGATGAACTGTACCAATGGTCGTTAGTCAATATAATATCCATAGATCATATATTTATTCGTTGTAATCCATATTGTACTGCTTCTTTACGTTGGATGCCCAGGTACGAATTTGAGCTTCAGTTCTCTGGATAGTTGGATGATTCGCTAGAAATATTCAAATCTGCTGAGCGGATAGCAATTTATTCGTTTTGAGCAATCGACCGAAAGCCTGCAAAGCAGCATTTTTTTCTTTGCCTGACCACCTTTTCTTTGACTTTCACAGACTTCTTGCCAGATTGATTGGCTACATTGATTTTGGACTTCACAGATTTCTTGTTGGATTTTTTCGTGGGGCTGGATTGTTCAAGATCATTCTGAGGACGGAGCTGTTGAATGTTATACAGGGAGCGGGTCTCTCTGCGACTGCTTTCGCCATTAGGTTGCTCTGAAACATACTTTGAATTGGACGGCTCAGGATCGTTGTAGTTGCTCGGCATAGAATTATTAACGAGGCTTGGACCCGCTCCTAAATTCAACATGGGTTCTGTAGATTTAACTTGCAAAGTACGTTAAGAATCACTCTGATCGGTGTTCAGATCTCTTTCTGCATCATCTTTATTCCCTAATGCCGTACGAAGCATTTTTGCTACACGAACGACAACGCGAGTTACTACAGTCTGCCTATAGTGAGATCGATGGATTTTCTCCGTATGGCCCATCAAATTGGGAATGTCTACGATTTCATTCTCGTTAATATTCTGAGCTGCACAGGTAGTAGCCATATGCTTTCTCAGATATGTCCCTCGGAGTCTTTCGCGGTGTACAGCACCATATTCTGTCGAGAATTTGCGCATCAGCTGACAAGCTCGAAGATATTTATATCGCCCGTCTTCGTAATCTGGTATACCGAAAACATAAGGATTCTTTGCGGTTACCTTGGCAGACTGTCGATGATATAATATCAGATTCAAACACTTCTGCATTTTACTATCCATAAGAACAGGGAGATCTCGACCTAGTTTTCCAGTTATTACAAATCGGTAATAATCTCCAGCCATCGGTTTCTCTTGGGGAGTAAGACTGTCATAGACGTCTGGATGACTCTCCTCAGTTATAGTTTCTGTGCATTTTAAAACATCAATAGTAGCGCGTTCTATTTCTTCAGCTCGGCGACGATTAAAGATTTGAATGGATGTTAATGTGTATTGCAATACATCAAGCGATGCCTCATATGAGTATTTTTTCTCAAGAATGGCATAAGGTTTAATCCTATTGTCAGTGACATAATCCAATAATTTTTGAATATCGTCAGTGCTTGGAAGTGGTTTAGCCTTTTGGCGATGTTTTTTAGCTTGATCCTCGAGTGCTACTCTACTCACAGCCTGACTGTACTGCATCTTATGGAGAAATCAATATTTATCAACCATTTTCTCATTCTCATTATTGACATTCTCTACCCAATAAAGTTTCAAGACATTACCAACAGTTTTTATGTAAGTTCCCATCGTGGTTACAACAGAAGGCTTTTCATGTTGTCCCAAGTCAGGATTACAGCCCGACATTTTTCTCACAGCTTTCAGTAGTGTCTGATACAATTTAGGATGATAGATAGACTTGAAATCGGTTATATTAGGGTTCAACTCCTTCATTGTGAGGAGTAAACGACCAAGCGTTCTTATGCGATTTCTTATCATCTCGTCATGTTGCTGCTTACGCTATTTGTCGCACAACCAGTTGGCAAATGTAATTATTAATTCATCATAACGAACTAAACGCACAACAGAATCTTCGCAAAGGACTGAAAATACTGTCACGAGGCGGGTGTTAACGCCTCTTGATGCAATCGACCTTCTATACGTCTTGAAAGAACAGCATTGGACCGTTTACATTTGCTCGAAATTCCCAGACAAGTCTGGCGATGACGTCTGATGGTTTTTGTAGAAAATTGACCTTTGCAGTTATGCCATGTCGCGTAGAAAGGAACAGGTCGCTTTTCTTTAGGCCTGCGAGCCACGAGCAGCTCTCTAGTTTTATTATATTTTTCATCGGTATTGTACAAAAAATTCCCATTCAAACGTAGCGTCTCAATAATTTTGAGTTACTCTGGATTATCTGTAGACAATAAAAAAGGATACAATTGTGGTTCAATGATATAAAGCGTAATGTTTTTGGAATATCGTGAATACTCTACGCAACTTGAAAAAAAATGAACATAAAAAACCAAAATTGAAAAATTCGAAATGAAACGTTTTTTTTTAGAAAAAATGGAGGAATTCTATTGTTTGTCGAGACAGCATAGTTTCAAGACTATCTGAGACCTACAACGACAATAAAGGTTGGATTAACCAAATTCAGCCTTCAATAGTCATTGTCTATTGACATTCGTACAGAATGTGAACACTATTTTGTAGAATTGAAAACATAAAATATTATAAATCAGTTGAGCATAAAAATATTTGATAGGGAATCCAACAAATGGTGTGGCACATCCGACTGAAATTCTGCAGGAATTTTATGAGATTGCTGTAGATTTTAGATTGAAATTTAATCGAAAAACTATTGGTTATTTGCGGCAATTTTAATCTATATTCGTTACGGAAAAGTCAATACATCTTCAAGTTCCGTTCGAATTTTTCTTATTAATTGTTTTTTTACCAATGATTGGGTACAATTTTTTTATTTTGAGCTGGGTTCGGTTTTGTTCCACATTGCAGGACCCATTTGGAGAAACCTTATACAGTTGATGCCCAAGCATTATTTAGCGACAATTTCACGGAGAAAAGTCAAGCAGAAATTCATACTGTTGTGACATCCGTCGAAAATCATTAAATTAATTATTTCTGAAAGTTTAAATGAATAATACTTTGGAGAAACAAGTCTTTAAAGATGAAACTTATTTTCACAGTGAATGCATTTATTTTATTTTCTTTTCTTTTCCTCGAAGGCCAAGGGCCAGCTGCAGACAATAAATTATCGGAAAACATATTTTCAACTAAAATTTCGTCGAAAATACGATCGTAAAATTTAAGACATGGCCAGGCTCTTGTCACACCGTAAGTGTTTCAAATGCACGCCCCTGTCTTTCTCTCTCTTTGTTCATTGTTCACTGACGGTTCAGTGACGCGTCCGGGGGAGTAATGCATTTTCAAGATGCGGAGTTTTCCATCTTATCTGAAAGTGGGGTCTGTTGAGTTTCCCTTTTTGGACCCCAATAAACCGGAATTTGAGTTCTCTCTTGGAAATATTTATTTGAGTTTCTCCTCTCGGATCCCCCCATAAATTTCAAATAAGGATTCCTTTCTTGGAACATTTGACGAAGTTCTCCTTTTAAGACGGAAGTAATAAATCAGTTTGACAATTTTCGAGATTGTTTAGAAAATATTATTTTGCAATTATTGACTATAGCTTGGATTGTCGGAAATTTTCTGACAATCATTTTAATGTAAAAATTCCATCGCTGCGATAGTTTCAACGAATGGTTTCAATTTTCGCAGCTTGATGGAGTTATTTGGTGAGATAATTTCCTTCAACTCAATTGTTTTCATTTAAAGTAAAACTTCGGTTAATATATGATTCATATAACTTTTGAAATTCCAACCTGATTTGATTCCTTTTCGAATTAAAATTGTCTTTATTGATTAGATGGAATATTAACTAACATGAATAGTTTCTTGTCTATTTATGAGTGCAATTTAAGTCTCAATTGAAATTAAAGAGAACGACGTAACGTTAGCTAGATGAGTTAATTTCCTTATTTTAATTCTAAGAAGTCAATTATAGATTTAATATTAATCGGCGTAATTAATGCTAAATATATTTTACGGAAAATATAAGTTGCTTTTTTATAAATAATTTTGTTGTTAATGGTTTGTGGAGGGAGAATATGGGACCTCCTGAAGCAAATTCATTGGCAGTTGGAGGTTGGAAAAGTCCACCCACACCCCAACATCTTGATGTGGAAGGGTCGGAGTTTACCCTGAAACATTAGGACCGGGAGTGTTAGGAGTGGAAATTCTGGGCCCAGGTCAAAGGCTATTGGTCCCCCGAATTTTCCCTCCTCGCATCTGAAAACACACCCTCAGGCTGAGGAAACAAAACCACTTGTGTGTCGTTTTGTTCCTCAGTTTCACCATAGTCCAGCTAACTAGTTTTGAAAAACTAGATTTTCTGTTCAAGAAGTCTTTCGTGACTTATTTTATTAAAGTCTTTCGTGACTTATTTTTTTAAAGTCTTTCGTGACTTATTTTATTAGTCTTTCGTGACTTATTTTATTAGTCTTTCGTGACTTATTTTATTAGTCTTTCGTGACTTATTTTGTTAAAGTCTTTTCGTGACTTCTTTCCTTTTCTTTTGATCAGTTCCAGATTTCAAGTGAAGAAATTTTAGTGACATATTCTAATTTAATTTTTAATTAAAATCTTATATAGTAACGCGGCGTAAAATTTAAGCAAAGTTTATATACCATTTGTGATTAGCAGAGTTCATCATCTGTAAGTTTTTTTTTGTGTGTAACTAAGTTTTGTTTCGTTTTGATTTTAAAATACAGACTCTTCGGAGTCAAGTTAAAATTTCAAATCAGTGTTGATTTCATTTATTCTCCTTCCTTAAATCCAAAGGGTAGATTTGCAGAATCACCAATTGAACATTTGGTTCATCTTTGTTTTTTTTTTATTGGGGAAGAAAAATTCCAATTTAATATTTTGTTTTGGGAAACTTAATTTCCTATTTACGTCATTTCTTGACGTAACACTGTAATGTAAATCCAATGCAAAATTGTAATGATTTTTCCTCTATGGCCTCAGCGAATACTCGAAACCCTAACCCAATTTTATCGATATCCGAAAACACGGCCAAAACCATTACCTTCGTTCTCGCAATTCCGACGACTCTGGAACGACAAAACGATAAAAACTTAAACGAAACTCCGTGAGTAATCAGCAGCTCATTCCACTCCTTAAAAATGTGTTTAGGGCGCCAGCCGATTTTTAGCTACGCGGAATCGACGAACCGCAACCGTAACTCTAACCGTATTTAAAACACAATTTTTTACTGATCATCCCCAGAATTTCCTATCAACAGAAGCTAAACCTCGAGTCGTGGAGGTACGAGGGTACGGGACTGCTCGGTTGCTCAGTGTGCGGGTCGTGGAGAGAGGGGTGGATTCGTGGACGAGAGCCTCAATTATCAAACTTCGAAATAATCTCAAGAACCTGAACTAAACTATTCGGGCATTTATAAGAACGGGGATTCGGGTAAGAAAAATAAAAACCAATTGAAGATATCTTTACTTGTTCCACTATTGACCAGAGAAAGAAAAATGAATATTGTCGATTAGGAAACTTATAATTAATATAGATTGCTCAGTCTACATTTTACATACGACCGGCATTCGCCCAAAAGAGAAAGATTTAACTTTTTAATAAAATATACAGTGAACCATAATAAATGGGAATTTTATAACGCAGCACTGAAGAGAGCACGGCTTTTGATTTTATTAAATTACTTATGTTATTCAGGTGGGAAAGATAGGAAACTGCAGGGGAGTCTAATCGGATTCGAGCGAGAGAGAGATACGACCTTATAATTCCTACCGATCAGTTGTCAAGGCACAAATTCTGTTAGGTAGCCTTATTTAATCGTTCGGTAACGACTTTATTCAATTTGGTAGCTCGTTTCTGACTATTTATTAAATCGGGAATATTTGTCGGTTAGGTAGCAGTTGAGGTAGCGTGATGACCATTTCAGTAGCGGAAAAAAGGGGTCGCAGGTATAGGGGGTCATTCGGTAGCTTAGTTCCCTCGTTAGGTAGCGTTATCCGGGGCTTTGGTAGAGGAATCGGGATCTCTAACCAAAAATCTGTTTTACCTAGGGGGTCACCACCACGTCGGGGGTGTAGTAAAATTTCAAGGTAGCGGAAAGGTCCTCCGAAGTAGGCAGGTCTTAGATAACCTCAGGTAGGTAGCGTGATCCGAGGGTTTGGTAGATACCCCCGCAACGTCTAGCTAAATCAGTAGCGTCCAGGCAGTAGGTAACCCTGCGAGGGTTTCAACAACGGTTGTAGGTAGCGAAAAGGGTTCCCTGACGCAGGGAGACCTCAGGTAACGTAGTTTTCCGGTTAGTCAGCCTACTCAATATCGATTATCCAAACCAATAGGATCCGCAGGGTAGATATCCGTACAGGTAGCAAATCGAAATATTGAAAATTACGGAAAGGGCCTCAGACCCTAGGGAATGTATAGGTAGCTTATTCCCCTGTTTAGGTAGCCTAATTTGGGGGTTTGGTATAAACTTTTCCGATCACGGTCTAAATCAACAACCGTGCTGGGCAGATAGCCGTAACCAAATTTTTCCGTTTAATTATTGAGGGATTAATTCGTGACTAAACGGGTTCTAACGGTCTGAACAGTAAACTATTAATTAAACAACTGATTGCTTCCCTACCCAATTAATTTATGAAGTACCCGATGGCGTCTCCGAGACTGCCAATAATTAGTCGGACTAAGTGGCTAATTAATTGCGCAAATATATAAATTAATCATAATTCGCGCGAGGTAGCATGATATCGTTTATGGATTCCAACCATGAAAATTAATTAACTAAGAGATAGCGTCCCCATGCCCAACCGGAATCCACAAAATGGCGGACAATTACGTCTCGGGGAGCATTATTGCATCACCCAGAGAAATTGATCCAGCCTCGCGAAGGTAGCCGAAGTTTTTATTAAGAGGTAGCAATAAAATTTTTAATGTAACGGTAGCAATAATTTGATGGAAGGTCAACGATAAATTTTTATTAAAATGTATCAATTAAATGTCAGTCGAGGTAGGAAAAATAAGCCCGGTAAAGGTAGCAAAATTTATCTGGTAGCGGGGTCTTTTCCTGAGCTCGTCGGGTGAGCCTAGAAAACCCAATAAAGTAGGTAGCAGGGATCGAAAAATTAGTACTGGAGAGCGTAGGGAATAGGCAGCCATAGGTAGCATGGGAGAGGGGTATTCCCAGCCGCGTGGAATGCCTTATCCCGTATAATTCGCCCTTTCGTGGCGAAATTAATTCCCAAAACCCTGTTTAAAATGATTAGGTAGTTATGGGGTAATACTAGGTAGCTTTGGGGAGCATCGGTAGCCGTTGAGAAGTACTTATGACTTTCTCAACCATGAGTTTCCCGTATGGCGTCATATCGCGAGGTAGCGACGCCATTTGCGAATTTTTCGTGCCCGCGACATCTAATTACCCGAAAATCACACTTCCCGCACTCATTGGCACTTAATTAAACGCACGGGTACTAACCATGGTACCCGTGGAGTCTCAGGAACGCGATTTGTGAGGTGCAAGTAACGATGGGGCAGGAGTGTGGCGTCTTTACGATGCACTATACAATTTTCACGCACGTGTGTCGAACAACGGTCCGGGGGAAACTGACGCCGGCCGGTCGTGTGGTTCCGTGCGAACCTGTTGCGCATGGTGGGGGATCTTCTTCGAGTCTGCCCATCCGGTGGCGGCGCGCGTGGTTACGTACGGAACTACTAATACCCTCTAATTTTTCCCAGCTCGCGGCGCGTAATAAATTCAAATTTAAAATTGGGGTTTTGTATTTTTACTACTGTGTATTAATATTATTGTTATTCTCTATTACTCTGGGGTTCTATTAACGGTGCTAACCGGTTTTTAGCCGAAATAAGGTTTTTCAAGGGGTTTTGAGCGAGATTCTGGGGGAGCGGATTTTTGCCCAATCTACGCCTATTATCAGGTAGCTAATCCGGTAGGGACCCTCTCCGGAGAGGGATTGGGGATCTTCTAATGAAACTAACTAATTCTGATTTATCTGTAACTATAACTAAACCTAAACCTTAATTTGCTAAACCGTAAAGCTCTTGGCGATCCATGCAAGCTACATTCGCTCACATGGCCTTCCGCCCGTACTATACTGAAGATGACCCCAACCCTCTCACAACTAAGGGAGCGTAGGTGTCTCAACCTAACCGATGGGTTGTCCTACTCAATTAGCCCAAAAAAGGGTTTCAGGGACTACCGGAAGCACAGTATATCGGCTAATTTCTCTCGATAGGCCCCGGCCCTTAACCCGATTTCGCGCTCTCTGATGTACCGATTGGGTCCGCCAAATCCCTACGCGTGGGGAGTTGAGGTTATAGTACTGAACCTCAGCTCCCAATGAGATTCCTCTGTCGGAACATTTGATTCTCCACTCCAGAGAACTGTTCCACGTTAGACGGGGCGGGCATTCAAATGGCCAGGGGTCTAGATAAGGGGTTACCTGGACAGCCTGGTTGGGGACATTTGAATTCGGCGCGCTCCAGGAAACGTTACCGGCAGGGATATCCTCATGGTGGTGATAAGAACCACGGACGACCCCCCACGCACTCCAACCGCGTGAGTTGGGAGTGGGGAGCAGAGCTACTAGGGAGCACTCTCCACTCCAGACGTCAGAGTTACTCGGACACTCTCACGGGCCACTCGGCCCCGGGCTCTGACAGCCCGTAGCTCTCGATGATAAGTGTGGCTATATAGCCCGTCATATCGCTTTACCTATCGCTATCTCTCTTACAGCCATGAGGCTGAGCTAACGGAATATAATACAAGGTATACCTATACCTAGAGCTCTCGCGATGCTAGCGCATATCGGCAGCTATCGGCGTTCTACCGCTATCTAATTACCGATCACTCTCGCCTCTATCGACCTGACCTGCTATCGATCAGCCTACCTTACCAACCTTCCGACGCTATCGTGGACCGACCATACTAAAAAGAATTCCGACCCTCTCTCCATAACCTAGCATACTGAGCGACCCGGTGCTCCCGCACGTGTTCTAACTTTACATCCGCCATTTTGGTATTTCGCGGGAAGTCTCCAGAGGTCCTCACTGCGCCCTGGGAAAGGGACAGTGACGATCTCTGGTCACGCACCTAATTTTA
>NW_011887941.1:49744-58222 GCF_000806365.1 Fopius arisanus
CGGCTTAAATGGTATTTCCTAATTGTATCCTTAACAACTAGGCGGCTCTCTGGTTTGCTATTTTACCCACTTAAAATAGCTGGCGCCCTCCTGGTAAATTCGCGGATGCTATGGAACCGGCGAAGGTAACCAATTCCCCGGACTTACGGAACACTCCGGGGAAAACATCGTTACAAATGGCGTCCAACGTGTTCTTGTGGAACGGCCCCTTTATCGGAAAAACACGATCGACAGGAATCAATTACTGGATCGCGGTCGATAAGTCGAAACGAAAGACTCCGTCGATCGGAACGGCACCAACGTTATCGACGGGAAATCATAGATGGCGTCACACGAAGTTGACACATCCCCACCCTGCCACACAGGAGAGAACCTCAGTGAGCAGATCAAGTAAAAGCAAAGGTCAGTTCGCTATCGACTTTCCGAGAGGAACAATCTAAAAAACTAACGAGTAGTTACCGAATACCAGCTATGGATACCCAGTGCACAAACAGTGAAATGGTAAGTTAACCCTACTTCCAATCCCAATGGGCTCCCAAGGCTATCTAAAAACGCTATCTAAACCTCTCCTAATCCCTTCGCGCTTGCTTACTGCTTGTGTGGCGTGGATAACCTCCTTTCAGCCACCGAAATCATGGTCCGACGAAGTAGAGGCAGAGGAGGCAGCCATCGCGGCAAGGCTCAACAACCTCGACCCCCCGGGGGAACAACACAAAGAGCTGAACGCCACAGAGGAGTCACAACTCCTGGACGAGGAGATGGAGTACGTGATCGTACCCCTCCTCTCAGACGAGACAGACGACTCGCACATCAGGGAAGCCAACACCCCTGATAGCGGACCAGCATCAGCTCCACCCCCCATAACGGATGTACCATCCGAGCTACCGGCCCCGCTACCGAGACCGATACCGCCACCGCTGTCGCACCCCGAAGATGGTCTGGAAAGGATCGGACTACTGCTGAGACCAGCAGAAAAAATCTTTTCCGGCCTCACAAGCCAAATGATTCGGGAAGTAAAAGAAATGCTGGACGAACAGCAACCTCCTCGCTCCCTGGATGGGGCAAGGGTGCACACACGCCCCCGCAAATTGTCCACATCAAAAAGGGAAAACGAGGACCCTCAAAGGAGACGAGCCGTGGAGATCCCACCACAAGAGCCTCCTCCAAGGCCAGACGCCATAAGGCTAAAAGCCCAGAAAAACAGACAAGTGGCGCCACCGCCACCACAGGACCCACAGATGTCACCAGCTACCGGGACACAGGCTAAACAGAGCACTGATGTACCACCAGTGACAAGACCAGCAGGTCAGATCACTGCCACATCGACAGGAAGCAGTCAGGCCCCCTACAAACAGGAAAAACTATGTTTTTTTTGCAAAAGGGGTGGCCATAACTACAGCAACTGCGAACTCTATCGGGCAACCCTTGCCACAAACGAGGGTGAACTGCCACAACACCTGCAGTTCTGCTTTGACTGTGGCAGACGGGGGCAGACCATGAAGACATGCCCCAACTGCAGCACCAGATGGCGGGCCAGAGGCCCATACATTGCAACTCTGGGCGCAAACGTACCAAGAATGGCCCTGCCCCCTCGCCAAGACTCAACCACAGGCATGGTGGCTGATATCACAGCAGCTGTCTTACAACAGCTGAAAACGGCCGGGCTAATACCCAGCAACAGGGACACAGCCGGTCCAGTGAGAAACGCCTCACAGAGGAGAAGGGCTAGGAGGAACAAAAAATGAATCCTGAGCCCCCCTCAGAACAATCTCTGGTTACAACACAGAAAAGCTATCGATATCAACGTTACCGACGGAACCACCAATTCCGCCTTACCGACCGAACGCTATCGGATGCTAACTACTAACGACAGCTATCGGCACGCTACCGGAAAACTAATCAATAGAATAAATATACAAACAATAAATAGTTCCCATAGCTACCGGCGTTATTCTTTAACCAACCCCACCCTTTACAGGAACGAATTCTATCGGAGAGGGGACACCTCGAACGACCATAAAAGTCGCTACGCCAACGAAACTAAGGCACTTCTGTTCAGACATCGCTCTGCAGAAGTCAGCTATCGAGCTACCGACAACTACCGTTTTGCTTTCGCACTACGCTTAGCTAACGAACGCTATCGGAAAATACCGGATACTTAACAACCGGAAAGTCAGCTATCGAGCTACCGAAAACTATCGTTTTGCTCTCGTATTCAAACTACGCTACCTTTTGCTCGACTGACGAACTACCGGAAAGTACAGCTATTGAGAAAGAAAAGAATAATCTAGCTAACGTCATTCGCTGTCGGCATACTATCGAGAATATTATAAGACACTAGCTATCGCCAGAAAAACGCTACCGCCACCTATCAGAAAAGCTAACGAGTTTACCTACCGTCGCTAAGAAGACAGCTACCGAAAAATGACAGACGAGTCGGACACGGAAACGCAGAAAAACATGAAAACCAACCAACGGGATACACTAAAACCCCAGACCATGGAACTCAGGTCCACAGGAGACAGTGGAGACTCCGAAGGAGACCCTCTGCACAAACCGAAGCGGAAATACACTCGGAAAACAGCGATACCCGCCATTACCATCCAGGAGACCATTCCAGAAATGGACGCCCTCCAACGGAGGATGAACGAACTCAGCTCGGAACTAGAGGCACTACGGCGACAAACACCACCAAGAGTAGAAACTTTCCTTCGGGAATTTTACGACGTAGCTTCCCGTAGAGGGCTAAGCGCCGAGCCCCATAAAGTCTTCGATGTACTGAAACGCTGGAACATCTCCTTCGCTGGGAAACGGTCGGAAGACGTCTACGAATTTGTCCCCCGAGTAGACGACGCCCTAGAGGCATTTCCGCACATCAGAGGCACCGACATCCTCTGCGCCCTGAGAGGCCTTGTCACTGGATGCGCACGAGAATGGTACAGAAGCCATAGCTTCACCTCTTGGACCGAAGCTCGACGAGAATTCCTCGGTCGCTTCTCGGATCCAGGCTACCAGTTAGCCTTGGTAGACGAAATATCCAAGCGCACTCAAGGCGAAAAAGAGCCAATGTCAGAATTCCTGACAAAAATGAAGAGCTTGTTCAGCCGCCTGACAGATCCCTGGCCAGAAAGCCAGCAAGTGCGACGTTGCCATCGAAATTTGCTGCCACGCTATCGCATTAACATCACTTACCGGAACGATATGACATTTGAAGAGCTAGAGAAAGAAGCCATCCGGAAGGAACAGGCATTCTCCGAATCCAACAAGTGGAGACCACCGCCGAAAGCGGAAGAGTCACTATGCCCCTCACTCGCCTACGCGGAAGCCTCGAACCATCAAAAGTTTCAGAGGACATACCTGCGGAAGATAGAGGATGACAATGAGTCCCCCCGATCTGCCCAGAGCGAATCTGACGAGGAATCCATGGCAGAAATCTTGACGTTAATCAAGAATTTCAAGAAAGACTACCGGGGCAAACTCCGCCAAGATAGGCCAGCCAAGGCACAAGGGGCCACGGAAAAAATCTGCTGGAACTGCTTCAAGAAAGGACACTTCCACGGGGACTGCAAAAGCACCGAGAAGAAAACTTTCTGCTTCCGTTGCGGATACCCGGAGGTACTAGCGCCTAACTGCCCGCGTTGTAAGGCGGGAAACGCGCAGTGAGGCTATCGACAGATGACGGTACGCCGAACCAGCCTCATATCGAATGCGCTAACGATTCAGACAGCTACCGCGGTCCACCAATGCCGGTCGACACCTTCCTTCGCCCCCCACGGTGAAAGGAGAGCACAGATACTGTGCTAGAGCCCGATGGCTCTCTGTTGGACCAGCTACCGCTAGAAAAACAGTTACCGGAATATAGACGGTTACCGAGACACCACCTCAATGACGAATAACGAAGAAGAAACGCCTAGGGAGAACGTGGTCTTAAACGCCGCCAACCCTGAGGGAAGCATCAGCTTCGAACTCAGGATAAACGTGGACGACCTGACAATGTCAGCCCTCGTCGATACCGGTGCCACCCGATCCTTTGTCGACGCCAAAACAGCGGAGGAGCTGAGACTCCGCGGAAGGAAAGCCCAGACAGTTAGTCCGAGGCGAGTAATTCTAGGCAACGGATCAACCGAAGAGGTGAGGACGGCTCTAAAGCTATCGACTATGCTAGAAGGGAGGAAAATTCAATTTCAACCCTATATTCTAGAATCGCTATCGACCAAAATAGTCGTTGGGACCGATTTCCTCCGTACCGCACGAATCGTTATCGACTTCTACGGAGATGAATGGTATTTTCGAGAAGAACCGCTATCGGGACACAGGTTTACTCGTGGAACTCCCCTAAGCCTGCAGATATGACGCTGCTATGGCCGGCGAATAGCAGAGGGTAAAGAGGCCAAGGTCCTGCACGAATTCTTGGAATCTCGACTACCTCCGACATCGGAGAATCCACTCTTGTCCAAGCTACCGGCCTTGCACTAAGTCACGGGTAACGGCCGCCTATCCGTCAGAAGGCATACTACGTCAACCCCGCTCTAAGGAAAGCCATGTGGGCCGCTACCGACGACATGCTCGCGAATGGCATCATCGAGCCATCTGCCAGCGAGTGGTCCCGCCCGGTTGTCATGGTAAAGAAGCCAAATGGGACCTACCGCTTCTGTATTGACTTCCGAAAGTTTAACCAGGTCACGAAAAAGGACGCCTATCCGATCCCCAACATGACCTGTATTCTGGATGAGCTGCGACAAGCCCACTATATCACGACTTTGGACCTTAGTCAGGCGTATTGGCAAATACCCATGGCCGAGAAGTCCAAGGAAGTGACGGCATTTACAGTCCTGGGCCGGCGAGTTTTGCCGTTCGGAGGTCCGCTACCTGGGTTTTGTCGTCAACGGCTCCGGCCTGCAGATTGACCCCGAAAAGATTAGACCAGTTATCGAGTTCCCAGCACCTAGAACCTTACGGCAACTTCGCCGATTCTTGGGTATGGCCTCATGGTATCGACGCTTCATGCCCGATTTTGCCACCATTGCCGAACCGCTAACGAAATTAACTCGAAAGAGTCAACAGTGGATATGGGCAGCAGAACAAGAAGCCGCGCTATCGGTCTTGAACTAACGACTTACTACCGCACCGACATTGGCCTGCCCGGATTTCACAGTCCCCTTGGTGCTACAAACGGACGCCAGTAGCGTCGGCCTAGGAGCTGTACTAACCCAAGTCATAAACGACGGGGAAAGGGTAATCGCTTACGCCAGTCGAGGGCTATCGAATCCTGAGCGAAAATATACCGTCACGGAACAGGAATGCCTTGCCGTCCACTGGGCCATGAAAAAGTTCCGCTGTTATCTCGAAGGATACTTGTTTACCGTAGTTACCGACCACAGCAGTCTCCGATGGCTTCACAACTTGAAGAACCCAAGCGGACGACTAGATAGATGGGCTCTCGATATGTCGGAGTATGACTTTAAAATCATACACCGAAAAGGCGCACTCCACCACGTCCCGGACGCTCTCTCTAGAGCAGGGCTGGGCAAACTCTGCTCTGAGAGCAAGTCGTGCTCCCAACCTCTATTAGTGCGTAACAAAGGGTAGACGAAAGCCCATTGTATCGGGTGATGGGCCTTTATGACCCTGACCGTAAAGGCCCTTCTCCTCCGCTGAGATCAACCGAAGTGGGGGTGACGCTTAAGAAAAGGAAAAGAGGAGAAATGAGACTCAAGTAAAGGAAAAGCAGCGAAATAAGTCGATCAGAAAAATTTCAATTTTTTTTCATATGTGCATTAAAAAATAATCAGATGCGCGATAAGTTTTACCCTTCCTGAGGATAAATTCTTGCCACATGCTTCATGGGATACTCCCCACCTTATTACCTGTGAAGCCCCCACTACTGCCCCCACTATGCTAGTACTAAGACCCTTATTATTGAAATGGTTGTAAACTTTATTGGATTTCTAATTCGAGTTTATGGCTCTGCTCCGAGCTACCTGGAGATTGCCCATGCCTGCTCTAGAGCACCGGAAAATGAAGACCCGATACCGGAGTCAGACCCCTCCGAGGGAATCCGTGGAGACAGACTCACCGTGTGTTTTACCACTTCTGATCAGTGGTATATAAAACGCCTAGAAGACGTGGGAAGAGTCCCGGAAAAGTTCTCGGAATGGAAAGTTATCGATGGTCGCCTTCATTTCCACCGCCCCTCAAGTCTGGCCGCACTCCAGTTTGAGGACTTAAATGCCTGGAAATTAGTACTCCCCCGAGAGCTGAGACGCCAAGTGATGGACGAACACCATTCGCTACCGCAAGCTGGACATCTAGGCGCAGATAAGTCCTACCAGCGTTTAGCCGTCAAATACTACTGGCCGAACATGGTAAAGGATGTAATAACCTTCGGCAGTCAGTGTCTGGAATGCCAGCGCTGCAAGCCCTGCCAACAGGCCACGCCTGATTACATGGGCCGGCGAGTCATCGAACATCCATGGGAGGTGATTGCCGCCGACATTATCGGCCCCCTAACCCGCAGTAAAGCCGGATGTTCATACGTTCTCGTAATACAGGATCTCTATACCAAGTGGATAGAAATACGTGCCTTACGCCGTGCCACTGGAAAATTAATTAGAGAGGCTATCGAGGACATCCTGGTGCATAGATGGGACACGCCCAAGGTCTTGATAACGGATAATAGAACCGAGTTTGTCAACAAGGACATTCAGAAGTTACTCGATGTAACGGGAATGGTCCAGCAGACAACTCCGCCGTACCATCCTCAGGCCAACCCGACCGAACGGGTGAATCCAGTCCTGAAGACAATGTTACGAGTGTTCGTGGAGAACGATCACCAAGAATGCGACCAACACCTCCTCGAGTTCCGGTTCGCCTATAACACGGCGTATCACAGCTCTCTACAGGCGACGCCTGCATTCGCAAATCTGGGGAGAGAACCCGAACCCGCCATTAGTTTCCGGCGACAGGTGGAGGGCCCCATGAGTAGAACATCGGGCGACGGCCAATCAGGCTGCTCCGAAGGTGAATTTGACCAATCACATATTGGGAAGAAACGTGGTAGGGTGAGACCATGTTTCGGAACACTATGATGGCGCTGGGGACAGCTGTTTCCCAATTCGGAAATCCACCCAGCTGTGTTAGGGAGTCCAGGGCCTACGTACAGGCGTTCCAACTGGGTGGTTCTGAAGGGCGCCGTCGACTTTGACCAGACACCAACGGCTAGGTGAAAGGACTAGCGCCCCCGGGATCCCGTCGAGTTGATTGGTGGCTATGGGGTAACGGATGACCCATAGTCACTGAGATGCTCAGACTAGGGGGAGAAGGCCCTGGTAGATTTCAGAACAGTTCGCGTTGAGTGCTGGTCTCGAGCGGATGTTTTAGGAGCTCGGGATCAGTTGGTGGTAATAATCCCTGCCGGGATTATGAGGGGTACGTGGTTCCAAGGAATCTTGGAATGGCGAGAGAAGGGGACGCCTATGCGTCCCCGATCAGTAGAATGGATTACTGTGAGTCTGCGGACGAGAGTTCGAGGCTACAGAGATCCATCTCTAGGGCGAAACTCCTGGTGATGGGGTGGACTAAGGAGCGGCATTCCATGCGTTTCCCGTCGGTGCGGTCGCGCGCGCCTCCATGACGAGTACGTCTCGTTTTGACTCGCGATGAGATTGCTATTCCCGAGCTCTCGAATTGGGGTGGACATTAGGTGGGTGAGAAGGGTCTCCAGATACCTGCGTCGCATCTGCCTCGAGAATTTCGGCGCCCTGCGTCGTGAGAAGGATTCGCGGGTGATTTGTGTTTCTTTTGAGGTTGAGCCACCCCAGAGGAGAGAGTACAGCCTGCGAGGGATGGTCACATTCCTCCACGAGAGTTTTGGGGAATACATCCCTCGAAAGATATCGATAACGACGCCGTAAGCGCGGCGGAAGTTAGCGATTGGAGTTATTCGCACGTTTGCGAACGTCGCCCACTCTACCGTGTCATGCTGATGCTGGCTCGGCATTGTGAGACCTGCCACTGAAAGTCCGCGGTGTTGACGAAATTCTTTTGCGGCTGGTTTTCCAGTGCAAGAAGCCGTTATCCATTGGATAACCAACAGGGAATTTCTACGGAAAGTCTCCTGAAAGGCAGTCCATGGACTTTTGGGGGAGGGTTTTACGCGCCTTAAGGGTTGATCTCCTCATCACGCGGCGGAGAATTGCCTGGACAGCGTGGGAGGATTCTCTCAGAAAGAACCATGGAAAAGAACTCACCCCCCAGCACTGGGGAGAGAGTCGTTACCCTCGGGTAACACGTAAGGGGAATTTATTATTCAAATATAATAAATATCACCCTCTCGAAGAGATCATTTACCGAAAGGGAAAGATTTCCCATCGATCTAGTACATCACTCTCCTCATCACCCGGGGGAGAGTCGTACGGGGGAGATGGAGTTTTCTTTCCCATAGGAATTTGGAAAAGTTCGGGATTGGGGGGGGGGGGG
>NW_011887941.1:58247-69368 GCF_000806365.1 Fopius arisanus
GGGGGGGGGGAACCCCTTCTCCGAGAAAGGACCGCGTTTCTCGCGAAAAGGAGGTCCTAACCGTTTTCCAGTCAAGAGACTCATTTGGGAATGGATAAAGAGCGGACAATTTTCGTGTGTTGGGCAAGGACCCTAGACGACAAACATTGTTTTTTTTTAAATTTTCCGTCGGATCCACCGTGGAAATACGCGAATATCGTGTTGGTGGCGCCATCCAACGGAGAAGACACTCCTGGGATAAACGAAGAACCCAGAGTGAGCGACATTACCGACTAGGGTAATAAACAGTAATCTTTTTCCCAACCAAAGGGTGCCACCTGACGGGTCACTCCTTTGGGGGCGAAAATGTTTAAATGCCAATGATGGACAGGTCATCAAAAGCATTTAAAGAGCGCGCCGATATGTAAATATCGGTCAAAGGTCACCGGGGGAACAACTTGTGGCGATCTGTTTAATTGAGATCAGCCCTTATCCCCCCAGCAGGATTTCCGGAAAGTCCTGTGAGATAGCCACGGAGAGCATTCTTTCTCATTACGAACGTCTTACTGATCGGACGTGTTTGTTTTTGTGCTCCCGTGTTGAAAAGTTTGGTGTGGTTGTGCCCAAAAACAAGATGTCGAAGGACGCTACCTTAGACGAACTGGTGCAGAAGGCGGTGGAAACTGCAGAGCTCGCCCAGAGAGGTATGCTTGTCTCGAAAAAGACATCCAATACCCGTGATACGGTTTCACCTGTCACGGGAGTAGATATTATGGGGTCGGAGTCACCCCATAGTGACGACGACTTAATAATACCGGAATTAATGCAATTGCATATTCCAGACAGAGATCTCTCGGACTTGAAGTTCGAGTCGCTGCAGACCTTGCTGCAGAGCGGCGAGGACGAGCCGATGGATGTGGTTAGGGCGGAGGAGGTGACCACTACGGTGCTCACCCCCACACCCCCCGAAGCAACCACTCCGCCGGAGAAGAAGATCCCACCGCAACGGCCAGAGGAGGTGGAGAAGACAGGGGAAGTCCCTTCCCCCGAAGCAGCCGACGCTGCTGCGTTAAAATCGCTCGTGGGGGCGCTAACGCGTAATCCACAGCTTTTGAACAAAGTGACCGAACACGTCCTCCCTCTCCTGCCCCAGGCATCGTTGCAGTCCTCGGAGGTCCCGAAAGCGAGGACGGCCCTGAAGAAAGAAGAGAAGAAGTCGAAGGGGAAGAAAACCCCTCGCCCAAGCACTGAAAAGTCCTTGGGGGAAGAAGCAGGCATTCGTCGTCAGCTGTTACAGCATGGCGGCGAAGGGCCCGCGGGATCGTCCTCAGGGGCAAGAATCCCGAAGAGGAAACCCCCTGGTGATGGAGAGATCAACCCCAGTAAGTCGCAGCTCGCCGTGGATCCTCCCCCTAAGGATGAACAGGCGTGGAAGAGGAGCCGTCCCTCGATTGCGCCAGCCAGACTCTGCTGGAACTGCCGTAAGCCAGGACACAGCGGCAAGGAGTGCGGGGAACCACCCACCACCTACTGCAGCGGGTGTGGAAAGCCCGGAAAAGAACGGAGGGAGTGCAGATCTGCCAAAAGCAGAAAAAGGCGCGTGGACCCTAGATCCCTGAGTTCGGGAGGAATGTCCCTCTGGACATCCTCAAGGCCATGGACCAGGTCAAAAAACTCCGGCATACGGAGAAGGCTGAGGAGAAGGCTGTGGAGAAGGAGAAGACCACCAGGAGGTCAGAAAAGGCGAGGCAGAGAAGGAAGGAGTTGAGGAAGTTGCGCCGAAAGGCTCAACACCTCACCCTAGAACCAGTGGAGAAATTACAGGAAACTCCATCCACGGTAGAAAAGGTAAAACCGGTCTGAGTCAGACTGGTGGAACCCAACGGCCATTTTTTTTTTTTTTATTTTTTTTATGTTTTTTTTCAGGGATGTTTTTTTTAGGGCTGAGCAGCGGCAGAGGGGAGTGGTCTGACAAGACCAAACTAACCCTCACCCACCCCCGAAAGAGGGAAAAGTAACGCCCCTGGATTGAGGAGTCCACGCAAAGGGCGAATAGTTCGCTGTAGGAGACTGGACAACTCCGAAAGCGAAAAAACTGGGCGAAAGCCCCACACAAAGGAAACATAAAAATTTTCGGCTGTGCCAGCACGTGCTGATAACCACAACAGATGGGTACCGCACGAAGTCGGCTAGCAGGCACCATCTAGCGTCTTCCCGCAGGTGAGCCTACCGTCGGTACCGCACTCGGTCAACCGTCGGTAAGATACCGAAGCCACCTAACAGTCGGTAACGAGGAAATTTCTATTTCCGATCGAAAAGTGACCCAGGCCGCGGTCGATAATGAAGGAACCTGAATTATTGGCCGATGGTGATTACTGACAGGTGGTGTTACGGACACTGGGTCACTAGGCAGGGCAAAATATCGGGTAAAAGGTGAACCCTTCTGATGAGTTGACCGTAACTAGTCACGACAGGTAGTGTCCGGAGAAAGGAACTTATGAATCTCACTTAGTGGGGACCGATTGCGTGGGACTAAGCACTGAAGTACACAATGGTTATAATGTGAGTAGTTAGCACACAAAGAGAAAGATACCCTCAAGTTTCCCTTAAAATAGAATTTAAATTTATTACACTTCACTTGGTATACAGAATAGAAGAAAGTCCAAGATAAAAACCAGATGTAGGTAGGAAAAGAGTGTAGGAGGGAGTAGTGTAAATGTTGTTGGTGTATTTTCTTGACTTACGGTTGTTGAAATTAAATGGCAACAGGGAACGGGTGGCTTCTTCGTGTTTGCCCTTCGCAGCGGATTCCGGAGAGACTCCAAAAGTATGCTAGATCCTGTAGCACTGATGGAGTTGAAAGCTGCCCAAGCACGCTTCTCTGGCGTTGGTGATGATGATGATACGACCTCGGAGGCGTTGGGGGTGTCTGTGGGCCTGAGTTGTTCACTCAGGCAGAACTTGGTTGTAGCTTTAATGTTCGTAGGCGTGGAGAAGTCCCGGAGCTGGACACTCGGTGTAGACTCAGCTGTACGCTGCGTAATTCACCAGGTCGTTGCTGGCTTGACAAGAGGATTCCGTGAGTTGTACACTCAGGATGAGCTCAGTTGTACGCTGAGCAAATTTACCAGGTCGGTGCTGGTTTGGTAAATATATCCGTGGCTGAACACTTTGGATGAACTCAGTTGTACGCTGAGTGATTTATCAGGTCGGTGCTGGCTTGCAGAAATGCGATCGATCTGACGCAGTGTAGAGAATCGAGTTGTCTACTCGATACAGATGAGAGTGGGCGATGCTGCGGAGCTGCTTCCCAACAGACCGATCTTGAAGGGTCAGCTTGTTGATGAGCAGGGCCCCTCGTAGAAAATCAAGAATTTGTAACGGGACCGGCTGGCTTGCCTCCCTTGAAGAACACTCGTCGACCTGACGTAGTGAAGGAAATCGAGCTGTCCTCTCGATGTAGTAGCGATGAGAGTGGGCGATCCTGCAGAGCTGCTTCCCAACAGACGGATCTTGAAGGGTCAGCTTTATTAATGAGCAGGGCCCCTCGTCAATAACCAAGAGTCGAAATTTTACTTTGGACTCGCTGGTAGTGATTTAAAGCTGCGCACTCGATCTGGGGTTGCGAGAAGAGTCGAGTTGTACGCTCGGACTGTGCCCCTGTGGTGACGTCAGAGGGTGGTCCTGCAGAGTTTCTCTCCTGAAGACTGGGCCTGGAGGGTTGAACTGGGTGACGAGCAGGATACCACTTGAAGATCACGAGTCGAAGCTTTAATTTAGACTGCCTTTATTTGGCGAAAGACCCCCCTTTATATACCGTTCGGGCGTGATTCCCCTACAGCCGTTGGCATTTTGAGATTTCATCATCCAACGTTTTTCGAGGTATGGTGGGAGGAATCTTCATATGATTAACAATGTATTCAAAAGGGATGTTTCTGGGCAATTTACCCTCACCCCCATGCTACCCCCCATTTCTCAGGTGCGGGAGAAGTTTTTGAGAGAAAGACGGGACGAGCGCGCATTGGCCTCTCTCTAATTAATGTTCTTCTAATGTCAAAAGTGGCATGTTTACGCATCCTTTTGACGTTCATGGCCCATAAATTCGACACCTCCTTTGACGATGGATAACTATTGTTCATTAGAAGCCTCGCGTGTCAAATGGAGTGGACCTTTTGAGGCTGGAGATGTCCCCTTGTTTGGACAACAAGAAATCGTCTGGTGAATTGTGCCAATTCCTGGAAGTCATCTCATAACTTTCGTTAGATATGGAGTGCAGGTGACGTCATGGTCCCGGCCAACCCCCTGTAACCAATGGGGAGAGGCACTCGGAGCAGATGTACCCCCAATTGGCCTGCCTTTTCCTTTGTCGATATCGGCAAACCCGTGGCTGAGGTGGTCCATCTCTGAATTGCTGACATTTTCAATTCTTTGGGGCAGCTCCCATCTGCGGTTACCATTGGAGGGTTGTGTCAGTTATTGGCCCCCAAAATTCAATGGAGTGAAAATGATCTCCTTAGCTGCGCCTTTCACCAATTGTGTGGCTTCTTTGTAGATGATTCGTGGTTTCCAGGTGTTGTTGCCCTGATGGGCAACAAAAAAAACTTAACGCCCTTTCAGGTCATAATGACGGCCACTTGAATACCTGCTAGGTGGTCTCTTTTATTGTGGTCACTTCGCATAATCTGCATTTAGGCCGGTCATAGCTACATTCCTTGCTATTGTATGGGATTTTCCAAAGCCCCATTTTTTGTGGTTACACCAAGTTTTCCGAATTTATAAAGAAAAATCTTAACCGTAGTGACTGCGGCGTCCGCAACGCTTCCACCAGACCGGAAGTCACTTTCAGTGGCGAGAGTTTTGTGTAGAGAGAAGGAAAATATGTTGATCGATTTTATTTGTTTTATTTTGAATTAAATCATGCGCCACTACGTTCCAATCCGAGGACATCGCCAAAGATCCCTGGGACGCCAGGAGATGTCATCGGACTCCGGATTTCTGTCGATAACCGAATTATTGATGTGGCCGACAATGGAGCCACAATCCAGCTATGAATTACGACGCAAGTGACCCAGTTTGCTGAACACGAGGGGGATTGGCAATTAATGAAAAATAGGATAAGAATTATTAGAGGAGAGTTACTATTCTCTCGAGGTAGTTTGTAACGCGAAAAATTGTTTTATATTTTATTAGGCAGCGCTGAGGATATACTATCATTTGTGATAATTAAGTAAATTGATATTGAGCATCGCAAACATTTGTAGCGCATGCGTGCAAAAATTATTATCTGTGTCGCGCATGGCCATTTGATCGGGATTGGTGGATGATGACGTTATCATCCCCGCCCCGCCAATCATCTAATTAATCGCGTTACCTACCTGTTGCCAATTCACGTGCGTTTTTGGAAATGACTTCCCGTGTGGTGGATTTAAGGAGCGGACCTATTGTCAATTTTTAGTTCAGAGGACGCTAATTACGTTTTGAGGGACGCCATTAGACGCTCTGAAGGGATTTTCTTGGATTTGGAGGAATACTTGGGATTTCAGGAGTTCTGAGATCTTGAGGAGAATTTCGGAATATTCAGGTGAGCGTGGTGGCCGTTTTTTTTGTTTAAATTGTTTTGTTAGTGGGCAGAGATTTAGTTTGATTTATGTTGGTGTTACGTACACTGGAGTCCTGAAGGACTATTTGTGAATTATTCTATTATACGATCTCTGGCCTTTTTGATCAGCGATTATTTTGGCTCTCTCTCTCTCTCTCGTTCTGATAATTCTTGTAATTTATTTTGTATTAAATTTGTTAGCTAAATTTCTATGAGTAGTCTTGCGACTTTTGTTCCATAATTTGTGTCGCAAGACTCATTCTTTTCTCGCCATTGAATTTAATTTTCATTTTCATAGTCTCAAGGCCTCGTGACCTACGGATTATTCTGTCTCTGGTTTTGTATTTATTTTGTGTATTTTTCATTGTTCGAGGTCACGTAGACTTATCGATTTTCGCGTTATCGTTTCGAGTCACTAAGTTATTTTGACAATTTATAACATTTCATTTCGGATTAATTTCTCTGACTTTTCCGACAGTAATTGAGTTTCGTAACTCCGTTGTTTTATTTAATTTATTATTTCCTTTTGACAATAGCAACTTGAGTCTTGTAACTCAGTTGTTTATTAATTATTTATTTCTGACTCATTTGACTGTTTTAACATTATTATTTAATTTTTTTGGTTGGTTGACTTCAGAAATCTTCATTAAATTCTTAATCGGACAACAGTGATATTATTTTATAAAGTAAATTCGTGTCTTGTAACGCTTGATCGATTTTAGGGGATTTATTTATTTATTTTTTTTTTATTGTACCGAGATTATTTTTTTTTATTAAATATTGTTCTTCCCGACAATTTTGATAATTTATTTACTCCGTTAGAAATCCCACTTGCATCCCCTTTCAGCTTCCGATTATTTGAATCTCTATCCAACGAGCTGCAGAAGTTATTAAAGCTGAGAGCGGAAAATGATTTTGTTTACGGTGGTCATTCCGTCTTTAATGACCTGGCGCCTGACTGAATTTTCTGATTTTATTTTTGGGGTGTTTTGGTGCCAGACGGCGGGCTAATGGACGAAGGGTTCCGTGCACCTTCGAAAATTACGTCGCAGTAGAAGGAGCAATTAGTTAATGTTGTACTACCTGGCGAAATAATATGATTGGTGGTCAAGTAACCATTTCAAATATCTTCAATAATTTCGAGATGGATTTGATGTGCACCGAAAACTTTAAAATTCGGAGTCGGAACTTCTAGGTGTATTCATCCTTACTGGGCGAATATTAAGATGTAGGATGTTCAAGGAACACTTCCATAACACGTGTCACTTTGATGACATCCCTTTCTTAATTAAAATTGAGCAGTTTCATGACTGTCAGCGAAATTGTGTTTGTTGCAATGAAGTTGGAAGAACTCGGCTATCCCTTTCAACCGAATAACTCGTTAATTCCAAATATATTTGATAGGTCCTTGATGAAAATGATGGGCATAAAAACCCTATCATTATTGGATGACCAATCGCAACAAGTTTCAGTATTTTTGAAAGTCATTTATAAGTATGGGATAACGCAACGATGGCTATATTCAGAGTTCAGAAATCAGTGTAAAATGTACCACTCGGTGAAATTGTATGTATCGATGATTTCCTGATAAGTTTGATGTTCACCGAAAAGTTCAAAATTCGGAGTCCTATGTTGTACGAAATTGTCTGGTAAGTGGGTGACCATTACAAGAGGTTCAGAAGACACTTCCATAACACCTTTCACTTTGATGATATCCTACGGTTAACGTGAATTGGACAGCTTGATGACTGTCATCAAAAGGATTTTTGTACGTTTTCGTTGCAACGAAGTCGGAACAAATGGATTATCCCGTTTAAAAGAATAACTCAGAGAAACTTTTGAAATTTCGGGTTGTAAGGACCATAAAATTTTATTCAGATTGGAGGGCCAATCTGTGAATAACAACAAGTTTCACTTCTGCCGAGAGTCATTAATACCGACCTTATCACGCAACCAAGATTTCACGTGTTGAAAAATCAATGTAAAATGCACCGTTCAGTGACATTATAAGATATAAAATGGACACTTTTATAAAACTGGCTACAATGATGATGGCCAAGACCATGACGTGGATGGTTTAGTTCCAACTTTTCGTTCCAAAGAAATTAACCTATGCTGCTTCATGGAACTCGAATCGAAAACTAGTGGATTTTCAGTACCTTCGATTGCTTCAATTGGAATTTCATGTACATTTCAATACGTCCATTTCATGTACATTTCAATAAGAAAGTGATATTCGAAAATTTCTCGCCATGAATTTCGAACAAATCCGTGGCTGGTTTGAATAATATTTGATAATTCGATAATGGAAATATGTAAAAAGAGCAATCAGGATTTTTTGTAGAATGTCCGGCGCCATCATATGATCGCTAGTCAAGCAATCTAGAAATATTAGTGAACGTTCCTCTTCCAGAGAGGAAATCCAATTGATTGTAGACACATGTATTATGAAACTGTCAATGTAAAATGAACACTTGAGTGATATTATAATAAGTTCAATTCACACTTCCTTAAAACTCGTCTCTTTGATTATTATGGTCATTGTTTGACGCGGACAATTTATGGGAATTCAAGTGAAAAAATCTGAAAATAATTTTAGAGCATTAAGTACTGATACGCCATGATTCCGTTAGGAAAATATCTTAAATACTTGAGTTTGACCAGTTGATATTACGAAATCTGTTCACGACTTGTCTTTGCCACTAAGGTGGAAAGAACGGTGAAATTATTTTCGATCACCATCATAGTACAGCACAGTTCACATCAAACTCTGAACGTCATCAAAGTGCCCAGGGTCATTGAAGAGTTCACTGTACAACGCGAAATCTCATTGTACTCTTCATTTTACAGAACTTTGTTAACGCTAACTCCCTGCTTGTTTCTACATGATAATAATGGGACGAGTATCAAAAGTAATTGCGACGACATTATTGAAGTGCACATTTTACATCATGTATTCCCATGAACGTCATCGAAGTGACCAATATTACTGAAGTGTCCATTGCACAGCTGGACATGGCACTGAACTGTTCAATTCACGTCCATTGTTCGACGGGGACAATTTATGGGACGTAAATTTAAAAAATGTGAGAGTGATTTTTGAGCATTGAAGACCGATGATACATGATTCCATTAGAAACCTATCAAAGATATTTTAATTTGACCCGTTGATATGCCAAAATCTGTTCATGCCTCGCCTTTGACACTATGGTAGAAAGAAGAGCGCAACTAATTCCGATGACAATCATAGTACCGCACAATTCACAACACACTCTGAACGTCATCAAAGTACCCAGTATCATTGAAGTGTTCATAATGGGAGGATGCACGATAGTAATTCGATGACAAAGATGGTAGTGTACATTTGACAAGATACATTTCCATGACCGTCATCAAAGTGACCAGTGTCATTAAAGTGTTCATTGTACATTTTGAAATGTCATCGACCTGTTTAATTAATGTCCATTGTTCGACGTTCACAATGTATGGGATGTGAAATGAAAAAATCTGAGAGTTGATTTCGAGCATTAGACATTGATGTTTCATGATTCCATTAGAAAAATATCCAAGGTATTTGAATTTGACCAGTTGATATTCCAAAATATGTTTATGACTTGTCTTTGACACTATGTTGGAGAAAACGGCGAAAGTTATTTCGATGAGAGTCATAGTACAGCACAGTTCACATCATGCTCGTTTCTTTATGATTATGATGGAAGTAACATCTGGAATAATTGAGATAATAATCCTATTATTGCACACTCCGCATGAAACATTTCCAAGACAGTCATCGCACTAACCAGTGTCATTGAAGTGTTCACTGTACATATTGACGTGTCATTGAACTGTTCATTTAACAATATTTTTGTGCCGCTAGATCACTGCTCATTTCCTTATGATAATACTGAGAATAACCTCCAGAGTAATTGCCATGACAATGATCGTGATGCACATTTCACAGGGTACATTTCCATGACCGTCATCAAAGTGACCAGTGTCATTGAAGTGTCCATTATACATTTTGAAATGCCACTGAACTGTTCAGTTCATGTGCATTATTCGACGCTGACAATTTATGGGACATCACATTAAAAAATCTGCAAGTTATATTAGAGCATTAGACACTGGTGATACATGTTTCTATTAGAAAATTATCTAAGATACTTGAATTTAACCACTTGCTATTTCCCAATCAGTCGATGGCTCATCTCCAACACTATGGTGGCAAAATTGGTTAAATTAATTTGACGGACAGTCATCGTATAGTTGAATTCACATCATATTGGGAACGTCATTAAAATGACCAGTGGCATCGAACTGCTTAGTGTACACCTTGAAATGTTATTGAACTGTTCAGTTTATATAATGCACATGATACCTTTCCATGACTGTCATCTCAGTGATCAGTGTCACTGAAGTGTCCATTATACATCCTGACATGTTACTGAACTGCTCATTTTCCATTCAGTGTTCAATGCTTATTTTTTTTTCGTGACAAAGTTTGCTGTACTCCTGGATGGAACTAAGCGCATTTTCGTCCAAAATTCACAGGAATTTCCATATTTTGAATTGTATATACAATTTCAGGTTTTGCATATATATATATATATTTAAGGGTCATTTTGGTGACACCGCTATATTAATGGCCAGAAAGCTTGGAAAAGGGGCCGGTAACTAAGGTGTGAAAGTTTTTTTAATAAGTCCCGAAACTTTGCTCGTTACACATAGAAATATATCAGACGGTTATTTTGATGACTATGCTGATTATATTATCCGGTCGTTTTGATCACACTGTATAAAAGTTATACAGTTACCAAAGTGACCACATGTTATAAAATTTGTGTATATAATTATATATATATAAATATCATATTGTCCGGTCATTTCTGTGACATAATTATAGTTTATATAGTGTCATCAAAGTGACCAGACTTTATAATGTTTATATATATGCATTCATATATATTTATTTATTTCAGTGTAAACAAACTGACTGAATCATATAGGTTGTACACTATTTTTTATTCTCTTATAAATAGGACGAACATCGAGACTATCGATATCTCGAACGTCTGTCACGCTTATTCCTCATTGGTTCAGTCGTCCGAGGCGGCTAACTTAAGCCCATGTGCCTATTTGCACATTTTTCAATTCTGAAATTGTGGGGACGACGCATTCTTACGGATTTAGCGCCTGGTCAGGGGAATCTTTCTTCTATCGCAGTGCTAAACTATAAGCATTATCAGATGACATCATTATTTGGCATTTGTCAAGTGGTGTGTTCAAGTGTCCTATATTCAATTATCTATACCAAACTACCCGACTGGTAATTTTGGTCAATCGAAAGGTCAAGTGATCACTTCGATGACACTGGTCACCAAAATGACCATTTTTCGTTAATGTATATATCAACAGTTTATTCAAAATGAGTAAATTTCAAGTAATTGTGGAACTGACTCCCCCCCGCAATGTTCGGATTACATGAATAATATTTTTGATCGTTTTTAATTGCGGTATATGTTTTCAATACTGTCAACCTAATA
>NW_011887941.1:70812-78122 GCF_000806365.1 Fopius arisanus
AGATTGGCATTCGTCAAGTGGCGTGTTCAAGTGTCCTATATTCAATTTTCCATACCAAACTACCCGACTGGTATTTTTTTGTCAATCGAACGATCAAATGGCCACTTCGATGATACTGGTCAACAAAATGACCATTTTTCGTTCATGTATATATCAACAGTTTATTGAAAATGAGTAAATTTCAAGTAATTTTCGAATTGCCTCCCCCCCGCAATGTTCGGATTACATGAATAATATTTTTGATCATTTTTAATTGCAGTATATGTTCTGAATAATCTCAACCTAACATTTTTTGCGGATAACAATTGCCGTTGTCGATGTGTAGTATGTGCGGTTGTTCATAGGAAAATATGCAGCTTGTAAATTTTTCGATAGTTGAAAGGCAAAGTGGTCAAAGTACGATCCGGTCATTATAGTGACCGTCATTGAAATAACCATTTGCATTTCAATCGGTTATTTTGATAACGTCACCTTACTGACCGTTTAGTATTGTCTGGTCACTTTGGCGACAGCTCCGGTCCGGCATAAATATATCTCAAAAACATTTCGGTGACAGTCATCAAAGTAACCACTCGTACCGAAAATAACCATGACTATAATGAGTGTCATCGAAATGAGCATTTGCCATTCAATCGGTTATTTCTGATCATTTTGGTGACAGGTCCGATCCGACTATATGTATATCTCGAAAACATTTTGCTGACAGTTATCAAACTTCTCGATCCATATTAAGGCATTTCGGTGATGGTCATCAAAGTGACCACGTGTAGCCGAAATGACCATTATATCATAAAAATCGTCACCAAAGTGACCTTTATATATATATATGTATATATATGTTTGACGACCGTGGATAATGATGACACCCTGCTTCAATTAAATGTAGGCATACAGAGTACTGTCAATTACCTGGTGCTAACAGGATTTTTCTAAATATTTGAAAGTCTGTACAGAACAGACCAAAAAGTATTGAATGGTCACATCCGTGGCAGCAACTTTTGTATCATCCGGTTCTTTTGATAACCGTATATAGAACATATTGTGTCACTGAAGTATCCGAATAATATATCCACAAATTTAAATATACTGGCTGTAGATTATCTGGTCATATTGAAAACACTATTTTTCTTATATAAAGTTATCAAAGTGACCAGATAACATTCTCTTCAGTTATCAAAATATCCAGAAGACATGAAAATTGCTAGAGTAGGCAATCTCTCTCGCAATCAATAATTTTGATTATTGCATCAAGTAATGCCCATAGTTAAAGTTTATTAGATATTTTGACTATAAATACTAGGTATTGTTAACTCATTTTATTCCATCCATATTCTCAATTCTGAATTCTTTTGAATAGAAAATGTTTTTTTGTATTCATTCATGACGATTATCAATTTTGTTATGATATAATTATTCTCAGAACATTTTTGGATGAAGAAACTGCAGCCACCTGTTAATAAACTGATAATAGCTGTGGTGTACTTTGGTGACTTTCGCTCAATTTTCCTATCAGTTTTACTTCAACTCTGCGTGTCTTTTCAGTTTGAACACAAATATTCAGCGATCGTTTGAGCAACGAATTTATTACAACGCAATAACGAAGTGCATTTACGTGATTTATAAATACATGATTAAGTATACAGAACATATTGTGTCACCGAAGTATCCCAATGATATATCCATAAATTTAAATATACTGACTGTAGATTATCTGGTCATATTGAAAACACTATTTTTCTTATGACGAGTTATGAAAGTGACCAGATAACATCTCTTCAGTTATCAAAATATCCACAAAACATAAAAATTGCTACAGTAAGCAATCTCTGTTGCAATCAATATTTTTGATTGTTGCATCAAATACTGCCCCTAGTTAAAGTTTTTTTAGATATTTTGACCATAAATACTACGTATTGTTAACTCATTTTATTCCATCCACATTTTCAATTCTGATTTCTTTTGAATTGAAAATGTTTTTTTCTGTTCATTCCTGACGATTATCAATTTTGTTACGACATAGTGATTTTCCGGGCGTTTTTGGATGAACAAACTGCTGCCACCTGTTAATAAGCTTATAACAACCGTTGTGTGCTTTGGTGACTTTCGCCCAATTTTCCTATTAGTCTTATTTCAGTTCTGCGTGTCTTTCCAGTTTGAACGCAAATATTCAACTATCGTTTTAGCAAAGAATTTGTTACAACTCGATAATGAAGTGCATTTATGTGATTTATAAATACATGGATAAGTTGCCAGTTTATTAAGATTCAAATATAATTAGTGTCTGAAATGTCTTCATTGAACGAACCGGATCAAAACTTGGAGAAAAAAGAAAGTCCCCAAAATGCAACATCCAATCAAACACAAATAGAGTTTTCCATTTCACAAGGTAAGTAATTTATTAATCAATTCTTGCCCAATGTATTTCGGTAATCTCCTTATCGTTTAAGTTCACGTTTCCCCTATATACTCGTCACTTTGGTGACTTAATTTCACAGTAATTGGCTATTTTCATGACTGTTAAATGTAATTTTTTTCCTTGAGACATGTCTTTCAAAATTGTTTTGTGAGGTTGAATGTTTAAGTTTGGTATAAAAACTAGCCGGACAAGATGCAAACCAAATTTGAAATCCCATTTTGCACTGAAAGCCAGGAATAACTGCAAATTAGTTAATTTGCTGACTGGTTAATTTAGAATTAGCAAATTTCTCTTTGGTAAGCAAGGAATAAGTGGTTTCCACAACTACGATTGTAAATATTTGGTTTGTTGCTGATAATTAAATAAGTGAAATGACCGAGATTACTAATAATTGGAAATTTCTCTTCATTTAGACTTGAAAATGTTCGTAGAGTAATCGGTTACTTTCGTGACAGCTTAGTGCTAATTTTGTTTGACTAAAAATATTTTTTTCATGTTTTCTAAACCTCAATTTCAATTTTGATAAATTATAAAAATGAAGAAAATTACTAATAATTTAATATTTGTTGATTTTCAGAGACCCTAACACCTTCACCTTCCAAAAATGAGGTGCTAGAATGCGTATCACGGGAATCTTCTCAAGAATTTGTGTCGTCCTCATTTAAAGAGATGAATAACGAAAAAATTGAGAATTTTACACGAAATCTTCGACCATTGAGCGAACTCATTCGTGATAATTTTTTTGGGGATCCATGCGATTTGGGTGAAGGAATTACAAGTCATCCAGAATCTTTTGCAGACATTATAAACCAGCTGGATGATCCCGAATTGAATTTCGGAATGGAGAACTGCGAGCAAATTAGAGATCCAAGCTTTGACGAGAATGCCTTCGACATTAACAATTTAAGTGGATGCTTCCAAAACACACGTAAAAATTCATCTCATCTTCATCCCACAGTATCTGCACACGAATTTGACTCTGAAGCAGTAACAACGCTATCAGAAATTCAGAATTCGTTGAATGATTCTCAGTATCAACCAGATAATGATGAGTATGGTTATAGTAGTGAACAGGATAATCAACTTGAAAACGCAGATGAAAATACTATGCTTGATGCAACGGATTTATCACTTGATACGTCCCAGAATGCCACGGTACCACATATAACAGGCTCACTTACAAAGGAGAATTTAATTGTAAAAGCCAAAGCAACGAAAATAAAAGAAAATTGCTGCCTGTATTATAACACATGGCAGACGGTTATCAGTAGACATTTGGCAAATAAACATAAGGATAAGTCGCCTGTAAAGAACTTTTCGATGTTGCCACCGAGTACGTACTTTCTATATATTATATTTAAATTATACGTGCGTACTTTATATTATATTTCTATACTTTTGTAACTGATACTTTTCTCATTGGGAAGAATCATTTCAGGTTTTCCTATCCACTTTTAGTTGTTAATTCATGGATTGTTGGCAAAAATTTTTTATATTTTTATTATAGAAAATCCTGAGAGAGTTAAAATCATCGAGGGTCTACGCTTGAGAGGAAATTACGAGAACTGCAAAAATCCAAGCACAAATCACACACGTCAGGTTGTCGTTGCACGAAGGCCACGTGAGGATCGTCCAGCATCAATGTACCAGACATGTCATGCGTGTAAGGGTACATTTTCCATCAAAAGCATTCGTCGCCATCGTCAAAGATGTGTGGGAACCTCAAGCAAAAATAAACGCTCCAATTCAATCTTGTCCAGGAGAATAGAGGGAGAAATTCACAAAGATGCGACTGAACAGTTGACTCGAGTTTTTTCAGTTCTCAGGAATGATCAGGTTGTAAAGTTGATTAAATATGACAAATTGCTAATTAACTTCGGAAACATCTTATGCGAAAAGTATCGGAAGCAGCAGTATCATGATATGATACGTAATCGTTTGCGAACCCTTGGACGACTGTTGAAGACCATGAAGGAGTTAGACTCCTCCATAACCGATTTTCAATCCATTTTCCACCCAAAATTACACAAGACGATGATTCAGGCAGTCAATATTTTGGCTGGATTCGATCCAGACACAGGAGAACACAAGACTCCTTGTCTTGTATCCAGTATTGGAACTTATATAAAAGCAGTTGGTGAAACATTAAACATTGATTGTATTGAAAGAGTTGATGACGAACAAGAAAAACTGGTGGAAAGATATTTGTTTTTGCACAAAACTCAGTACAATGTCAAAGTCAATCGAGTCGCCTTGGAAACTCACACCAAAAAGCAACGCCAAGCGAAAAAACCACTGCCTACGACTGATGACATCAAAAAATTGTCAAACTATGTAGCAAAATGTCGACAGAAAGCTTATGAAGACCTCAATACTCAGTATTCTTATGACACTTGGCTTGAATTGGCGAAATTCACGTTAATTTCTATTCAAACTTTCAATCGTCGCCGAGCAGGAGAGATTGAAAGGAATTTGATTAGTGATCTGAAAAACATTGAAAGAGTTAACGAAGAATCAAATCCAGAAGTTTATCAGACACTTTCGGAAGAACAGAAAAAAATTGTCACAGACTATGTTCGGTTTGAAATAACGGGGAAACTTGGACGCAGTGTAATAGTTATATTGGATGGCAGCATGGAAGAGTGTTTGAGTCTCGTATTGAAATTTCGTCAGGCAACGAAAATTTCCTCACGAAATCCTTTTCTCTTTGGTGTACCTGGGTTTGAAGAAGGTAGATTCAAGTATTTGAGGGCATGTGTATTGATGAGACAATTTGCCAGCGAATGTGGAGCTGAATTTCCAGAACGTCTGCGAGGTACGTTTCTACGCAAACACATGGCTACAGCTTGCGCAATTCAGAAAATGGATGAAAATGAAATAGTCGATATTGCCAATTTCATGGGACATGCTGAAGCGATCCTCAGGTCGCACTATCGACGAACTACTGTTACCAGAGATCTCATTGGCCCTGCAAAATTTTTACGAAGTGTCATGGGAAATGACGCTGCCGCAGTTGACAATACTCCCAATGACCCAGTTCAGATGCAGTCCCATGAAACTCCTTGCAACAAGGAGAGTAACACTGATCCAATTCATGTAAGGGCTTTAATAGAGGGAGAAGAAGTTAATCCAACTGATCCCGGAGATGAGGGCAATGGAATCGATCAAGAAGAACCAAGTACAGGTCTCTCTCAATTGAAGACAAAGAAAATACGCAAAACTTTCAAGAGAAGGCGTATTTCTTCATCTGAATCTGAAACGTCTGTCAATAATTTGGAGGAATCTGATGAGGAAGCCGGAAACGAAAATTTTTCGAAAAAAAATAAGAAATGTGGAGGCCCAAAAAAACAGTCTTCAACAGTTGGGGTGGAGAAACAATTTCGTAAGTGAAATGTACAAAGTGGATTTAGATTTTTGATTGTTTTTCATTCTGAGGGTCATAATGCCTCCTTAAATTTTAAATCAGTATATAACTTGATAATATTTTTTTTATCCATTCTCTCTTCAAGTCAAGATGTTTTGATATCAAAAGACATATCTTTCACATAGTCTTTTTCCTATAATATTTTAATTAATAAAAAATAGTTTTATTCCAAGTTTGAAACTTCTACTCTATTTTCAATTGTTATTCACTTAAACTGCTTTTGTAAAAATTGTTTGCTAAAATAATGTTTTTGTTTGTTTTGTCGATCTTTTTTTGATATGTGGTGAAATTACTTACGATTATAAATATTAGTATTAAAATGATTATTATTATCAATAATATTTTTCAGCCAAAAAACCGAAAAGGAGATGGACTGATGAGGAGAAAGTCGCAACTTTTAGTGCATTTGGGCACTTGGTGCAAAATAATCAGTTACCTTCAACAAAACAGATTAGAGATTTTCTGAAGAAACATCCCGCAATGACACGAACTGTGGATCAGATTCGTACGTGGACTGCCAATGAAAAAAAAACTTAAATTCTTTAAATTAAATTCTTTAAATTCTTAAATTCTAAAGACTTAAATTCTTTAACTATCTTGTTGGGAGTAATTCCCTATCGTTTAAGCCACTCTTTCCTTCGTTTTTTTTTCTTCGATTGCATCTTTTCCTTCCAGTTTGAGACAATTGGAAATTTTTTTTAATTCACAGATATTTTACAAACGGATTTACCTTTTCTAAAGGAATAACCAAGTTTGTGACAGCTTGAAGTAAGTCATTACTACATGGAAAACAGATATTTTTCATTTAAGAATATTTTACTTTTGACATAAAAAAAAATAATATTGTTGAATGACAACTGACATATTTTTAAGCGTAGAACGTCACATTTTGAATTCAAAGTACATTTTGATTCGTAATTTTGCAATTTTACTCAGTGTGGTTACCCTCCCATGAGACCAAAACTTTATCTGAACACATTGATCTTCCAATTACTTACAACTATGCCCTTTACGGCTCTTTTATTTCATTGTTTTTATAAGTTCGACGATCGATGCTAGATCACAGAGTGCTTTAAAAATTTCCGAAGGAAATCCTAACATAACTTAGAATTTATTGGTTATGGTACTGGAGTAATTATAATAATAACATTATACGATTAATGTTAAATTGTGGACGGAATCATGTAAGTTTTTATTTTATTTTTTTATTTGATTTTATTTTCAAAGTTTTTTTTAGATCTATGCCAAATCAGACTGAAGTATGCAAAGCAAAATATTAGAAAACAAAAAGAGTTAAGTAACCTGTAACGTGACATTTTCCCGGTGAATGGGAAATGCCCATTACCTTCGCCCTACTTCCCCTGAGCCTAACAAAAACCTGCTAAAATTTAACCTTATGGGCGCCAGGTAATTTTTGACCGGAATTACCAAACCGGAAAAAGTCCTTAATCCTAAACTTAACTAACCTCG
>NW_011887941.1:80107-82481 GCF_000806365.1 Fopius arisanus
TAAACCCTTTCACCTGGAGCGCCGGCGTCTTTCGCCGGACCTAACCCGATCCTGAAACTCACCCTAACCTTAACCCTAAATTCCCTGAACCACCCTGAAGGGGGAAAATCCTAATCTCGTCTAATCACCCCCCATCTAGCTCATTTCGAACCCACCTCGAAGGGGGAAATTAATCGTTATTTTAACGCGTACACATAACCGTTCCCCTCTCACTCTCTCTATTATTATTTCTTTTTGGCGATACTAACGGGCATACCTGATGCTCGTTACAAACCATACAATAAAGGCTGACTATAGTTAAGGAACGATCAAGTCATTAGATCCTATTTTTTTAATGAGATAATACCAAGTATAGAAGTGAAGTATTACCAAGGGTTAAAGGAAAATTCACTGGTTTCCAACAAAAAAAATGTATTTTCTATGTTCTAAGTATTTTCTGCGTACGTGGAAAATCATTTGGAAAATTCAATAAGAATTTTTCAAACTAAAAACATTATGTAATCAAGAAAAGAACTTGGAAATTACAAAAAAATTCTACAATGCTCAGAATATTTTCCAACATTACGAAATGGTATATGTGAATGAAAAAATCACAATTCTTCACAAAGTCTTAATCATGCTATAGTATTTTTGATAATATTAAGCAAATTAAAAAAACAGATGTAATTAACATGTGAAAATCAGGTTTATTAGTCAGGAAGAGTTATAAAGCTTCCACGATAAAACAAAGTATGACTGCATTTAAAAAACGTTGCACTCATAATAGTATATTTTTTTTATGAAATGTTACAAAATATTAAAACAACGTTCACTAAATATTGAGAGAAATTCAATTGGTGCTAATAAAAAAGAGAAAAGTTTGAATTCTCAAGTCATTTTTCCGGATTGAAAAAATAACTTATAAAAATTATAATTAAAATGACTATTATGACCATTTTTCTTTTAATTTTATTTTGGGTCCAACCATTTCTTAGTTTTGTGCCAGATCAGATTAAAGTATGCATAAGAAAATATTAGAAAATGAAAAAAGATTAATAACTGCCCAATTAAGTATGATTATAGTTATGAACAGTCACATAGATGGAGGATATTTTTTCTATGAAACGTTGAAAACTATTGAAATAGAGTGTTACCAAGTGTTAAAAAAAAATTGAATTTTCTTTAACAAAAAAATTAGTTTATATTAGGAAAATTACTTCGAAAAATGAACAAGGATTTTTCAGCCTAAACAAGTGATCTAAGTAAGAAAAGAATTTAGATATTAGCAGAAAATTTGGTAAAACTCAAAATATTTTCCAACATTATAAAGTGCGATTGTTAAATGAAATAATCATTGGTGAGAAAGTTATTGCCCTGATTGCAGAAGTAATCTACATACACAAATCATGTTTTAGTACTTAAGAAAAGATAGATGGGGTATTCACAAGAAAAGTCGCTTTGATCTACATACACAAATCATGTTTTAGTACTTAAGAAAAGATAGATGGGGTATTCACAAGAAAAGTCGCTTTGACGTATGACAGGGTTTTAAATGATATGAAGATACATATGGATCATGTCTATAGTTGCTGAAAAAATGTTGATCCAATGTTGATCCAAAAATGTTGTGCCAGATGATATTCAGTAGATAATAATTACGTTTAAGAGTTCTTACATGTGAAAAAAAAGTAAATACTTCAAACGAAATGATATTCATATGGACAAATAATTCGTTATTTACAATGTTTTATGTGTATGAATGTGCAGGAATTTGTCGACGAATACATTTCAAATTTTCAATAAATGGATTTATCAGAATTCCACTCAATTTTTTTTTACCACTTCATTATATGTTTTACTTCAATTAAAAGACTAAAATTTGATTTTCAATGATAGCGAAAATATTTGGAGCGTTGATTATTGGATAATAGCAAACTCGAGAGTCAAAAAAAGAAAGTTTCGAAAATTGTTATTTTTGGAATAGATAAGCTCATAAATTTTGACTTTTTGGTATATTTTGAACAATGTTGAAACGAACAAAATGAAATAATAGAAAAAATTTATTTGTAACGCATTGATTCCGAAGAAAATAAAAATAAGAAAGAATTCGGTTTCCAAATTACGAGGAAATTCAATAAGCGTCCAATCAATAAAACAATGAATTTCAATGATTTTATACTCGCATTGTACAAATTCAATGTTGTGCATACGTTATTTTCGATCGTAAAATGGTCAGTATATCGAAGTGGTTGTCGCGGATCCCGCGGTTTTTTCCGCGGATCTCGCGGTTTTTTCTTCTTAATGATTCTCGTAATCTTGTAATTATGCAACGGTTTTGGGGAACAGCTGCCAATAGGCGGAGTATGACTCATGCTCCTCGTGCGCAAGAGTGTAC
>NW_011887941.1:84006-91783 GCF_000806365.1 Fopius arisanus
ATCTCTCACTAATCAGAATTCCTGCGTAACCTAGCATGGTGCACTTCAGTGTTTTATCCCACACAATACGAGCCCATTTAACTTTGGCCTCCGTTTAGACGTAACTGGTCGCGGTCAATTCAGTTTTGGGGGTCACCCTCTTGAGAAAATAACCGATCGTCCAGCCGCCCGTAGGCCGCAACATGGTTATGAAATGTAAAAAGTTGGTGCAAGATTCTTCGAGTTCAGAAAGGGGTTTACCATTAGAAGATCTAGGAATAAGAATCAATTTCTCTATACTAGAACAGACCAGGGTCTGCAGAAAAATTATCACTATGTTTTCTAGATATTTTCAGGATATCTAGATATAGTATTTTTCACATGTGAAAAGTAACGTAAGTAAAGTGAAAAAGTAATCAAATGTCACTAATTAGCTACATAGCATATGATCCTTTCGGCAACTTTAGTTATCACAGTGGACATGAACTATCGCAAGAGTTGTTACGGTTTTCTCAACTTCAAACAACATTTACCATGACAAGCTGAAGACAAATTTTAATTTGTGTAGAGCAATTTGATCAGTGTTTCCAAAATTATTTCTACCATTATTCCTTTAAACTTTTCGATTTTGGTATGAAAAAAGTGTTCTGGTCTCAATTGCATCGTCGCATAGGTATACAGAAATGCCAATGGCAGTCTGATATGATGATTTGCGATTTAGAAACGAAATTTATTGACAATGTAGTTTAGCTAATTAAATAACTCGCAAAAATTAACATCCACATGCTTTAAATGCAGTTTGGTGACGGTCGCAAAAATGCACGTTCAATATAAGGCGCAAACGGTGATAGTCATCGAAGTAACCAAATGTCACTAATTAGCCCCATAGCATATGATCATTACGGTGATTTCAGGTATCAAAGGGGCAATGAATTGCTACAAGAATTTTTATGGCTTTGTTAATTTAGAGACAAATTCACTATGTCATGTACCAAGGATAAAACGACTGTTTCGAAAATTATTTCTACTATTTTTTCTTAAAGATTTTCTGTATGTATACGAAAAAATGTTATTGTGTCAAAATCGCCATCTAATTACTACAAAGAGGTGCTGAAGACAGGCTGATGCATTGCATAGCCAATTAGAAGAAAAATTTATCGAAAACGGGTAGTGGGCATTTCAATAACTCTCAACATTAACATCCACGTACGTCAATTGCACTTTGGTGACGGTCACCAAAATGTACAGTAAATATATAGCGTAAACGGTGACAGTCGTCGAAGTGACCAAATATTGCCAAACAGCCACATAGCAGATGATCATTCCGGTGACTTCAGTTATCAAAGTGGACATGAACTATCGCAAGTGTTTTTCGGATTTTCTCATTTTCAACCAACATTTACCATGACAGGCTGAAGACAAATTTTAATTTTTGTGGAGAAATTTGATGAGTGTTTCCAAAATTATATCTACCATTGCTCCTTTAAACTTTTCGATTGTGGTATAAAAAAAGTATTCTGGTCTCAATTGCATCGTCGCATAGGTATACAGAAATGCCAATGGCAGTCTGATATGATGATTTGCAATTTGGAAACCAAATTTATTGACAATGTAGTTTGGCCAATTAAGTAACTCCCAAAAAATAACATCCACATGCTTTAAATGCAGTTTGGTGACGGTCGCAAAAATGCACCTTTAATATATGCCGCAAGCGGTGACAGTCGTCGAAGTGACCAAATAATGCCAAATAGCCACAAAGCAGTTTTTCATTCCGGTGACTAGAGATTATGACTAGAGATTGAGATTATGTTCAATTCATGTTTAAATGCTTATCATTTTTCTGTTGATGATTCACACTTTTTTCTTTTTGGACATTTTTCGATTGTAATAACGAGTTTTACATTTTTTTTCTATAGTTCTAAGCTTATAGGTTTTTGGAAATGCTTCTCGAAAGTCGAAAGCGACATTCAAAGCATGCAAATCGTACCTAGAAAGTGTCTTGTTTCTACCATGTTACGGAGATAAAAAATTTGTTCATTTTTTCACCCTCTCACTAATGGCGTCAAAATAACCTATATATAGAATTTCGTGAATGAAAGTGACCATTTAATCTCCATGTGGTCATTTGAGTGTCAGTGACCGTAAAGGCCTATGCATGTAAAGTGGCTAGTTTAATGACTTACGAAAAAATTCACATGGATATACGTCTAATGCAGTTTGATCACGGTCACTAAAATACGCAATCATTATATGGTGCAATCGGTGACAGTCGCCGAAGTGACCAAATGTCGCCAAAATAGCCATATAATATATGAAAGGGTTATCATTGTGCACGATTGACATACATATATAATATGTATATATATATAAATAATATATCTATATAAATTATATCAATTTTATATATATTAATTTTTTTTTTCCATAATAATCATTAATTTTTTTATTTTTATATTATATTATACTAAATTTATATAATATAATATATAAATTTAATATAATTTATAAAAAAAAAAATTAAATGAAATTATTAAATTTATTAAATTTTAAATTATTTTGTATATAAATTGTAAGACTTTTTTCTTTCTTCATTTTGAAATTCTCTATATGTATATATTATATTGGAAATAACCGTGGATATATTGTGACCTTGGCCCGGAATTTAAAATATATTCATTCCTGGCGAAGGCCCGATATTCGGGAATTAACGAGAATAAATGATTTTATTAAGTAACTATCTGTAAATTTACGGGTCGGGGGGGGGCTGAAATATTAAGTGGGAGGGGAGCTTGTGAATGATTGATCGTCGTGACAATTTAATGCTCTATATTTTGATCCTTTTTACACAAAATTCACACAACGCGATTCCGGCGTTTTCTTATAATTGCTCAAGGGTGGGGGGCAAGGCCAGCCCGCTTGCTACACACAGGTGAATAATAATAATAAAAAAAAGAATGCGATATCACGAAAAAAGAAAGAAAAAAAGGGGGGAAGTTAAATAAGCAAAAAGGGAGGAGAAGTGAGGGGTCCGACTGAAATGATAGTAATAATTAGGGGGCTTGATTTACAGCGAAAAGGTTTGACTGAAGGCTCACCGTTGGGGGGAATGATATTACAGGGGGTTCATTGACATGTGTTGGGGCAGGAAAGGTAATACAGGGTACTCACGCGTATTGCGGCTATTCTAATCCTTCCTGAGAGATGCTCAGCACACAAAAAATAATCCACGCAATGGCCTTCGTTATCCTCCTCGTCTTCATTCCTGGGTCTGCACTCCTCCACGGGCAATTTTTCCGCCAATTCTTCCACAAAGTTATCCTCAACACACTCTTCCTGAACTCTCCACAAATCTCTCTCCACAAAACACCTCCGACAATCTCCTCAAAATATCTCCTCAAAATATTCTCCAAAACTTTCCAAAAACAATCTCTTACGCACGGGGCAGCTGTATAACGAGTGATGGCGTCTCATCACTCGTTCTCCTTCTTCCCCGATTATCGGTGATAATCGGGGTCAATCGGGGACACTCGTCATTGAGTGTCCTCGTCATAATTATAAATTTATGTATTCTTGATGGATGTCCTTTTCTTTCTTGCCGGTCACGTGGGCCGTGACGTAGGGGTGGTGGGTTGCGGTTGTTGTTCACCGCGCCGCGTGTGGCGCTGTGAGAAACGGCGGGTGCGGGGGGGGCTTCTCCTTTTCGCCAACGATGTCTCTGCTGGCCGTGAGTATGGTGGTGAAGGAAGCGCGGGGCAAAGGGAAGAACTATTATGGGAGTGGGAGCCAACGGTGACAGGTTTCCTAACCGGCTCCCGTGTTGTTCATATTTTTTAATTACAATAACTTATCCTAAGGAACAATAAAGTATATAGATCAGGGGGCTGGGGAGGGGCCAACAAAAAGTGCCTCGTCACAGCTGTCCCGGGGGTAGAGAATGCATGGGGTTTCCACAACCTCATGCTGAACGATACCGTCCCTTGTTCTTTCCATTTTCTAATTTTACTCTTCGGCAAGGTTTTCTGCTGCTGACTCCGGGAGTGAAAAGCTGGAAGGAAGGCTGTCATTTGTTAATTTATGATTCTCTACCTCGCACTCATCACAGGCACCCTGAACTCACTCTTTCCTTTTCCAACAATTGGTTCATACATGCATTCACTACGGGGGAGGGGGGTATATCAATCGTATCAGACTTGTCCAGAACTGGTTTTTATGAGATCAATGAACACAATATCAAGCGGGTGCAACCAACAGAACATAAGTATTGAAAAAAGTAGGCGGGGGGCGGTGCACTTCCGCAATAGAGGGGGAAGGTCGGTCCGGGGTTGTTTCTAGGGGAGACGTTGGCAGTCAGGACAGGACGCAACGTCTACTCCCCAGCGGCCACAGAAGTAGCAACGACGAGCCATGACTGGGCATTCCTTGGCCCAGTGGTCGCCGTTACACCTCCTGCAACCACTGAAGAGCAGTGGGGACTGTGGCGGGATGGTGGAGGTTTGTGGAGAGCCGGGGGGTCTTCTGACTGTTTTGGGGTTGGAGGTTGTGGGGGGCTGGTAACGGTTGGGTCGAGGGACGTGGAGGGACATCAGGGCTGGGGCAGGTGAGGATCGGCGTGGGGAGGGTTGTAGGACGAGGATGGGTTTTGAGGGGGGAGGGCCGCGGCGTTGGGTAGGTGAGGTCTGGGTGGGAGTGGGTGTCGAAATCTGAGTGGTAGTGGGTGTTGAGGGTGCGGTTGTTGGGCGTCGGGTGGGGGCTGTTAGGCGAACCTGTAGTGGGAGTAGGGCGAGGGTGCTGATTAAGTCCTTCAGGGAGCGGCTGGGAGTCTGCGGGGCCGTCTCAAAGTCGTCGTCGGAGTCGGGTGGCGATGGGGAGTTGGTCGAGGGGGTTGTCGAGGGTTTTTTTTTTTTTTTTAATAGAGGTTTTGGGGAACCTTGCATAGGTTCTGGCCTTGGTCAGTCAAGGCCAGATCTCAGATTCTTACTGAGTAAACCCCCTTTTTCTTCCTCTCGTCTCATTGTCCCTGATTCCCCTGCGGAACTGCCGGCAGACATTACCTCGCGGGGGGAGACATCAGCGGCCCTGGTCCGCTCTCCCTGCAATCAGACAAGTTCGTCACTCACTCACCCTGCTAGCAGCGCTTGCTTCCCTTCTTTGGAGCTCATATCTACGGAGCTCTCTCATTACCTCAGCCGCGAAGTCACTCGTGGCATCCCAGACATCAGCCTTCGAGATCATGACTGCGACCAACCTTCCGGGCGAAGTTGGCCCGCCTATCCTCCCCTCCCAGCGCAAGCGGCCAGGTGTAAACCTCGGGCAGGAGAAGAAGACGTGTTCAGCGTCTTCGGTGACCCCTGGACAGACCGGGCAATCTGGCGAATCTTCATGCCCAAATCTGTACAGATACTCCCGGAAACATCCATGACCCGACAGCAAGTGGGTGAGATGGAAATTCACCACATCATGCTGTCGGTCGATCCATATGCACACATCCGGGATAAGGCGGTGAGTCCACCTTCCTTTCCGCGAGCCACTCCACTTGGCTCGCCAGCTGGCAATGCTTCTGCGTCTAGCCCCAGCAGCCACCTCCGTCACAGCTGCGTCATCACTTCTGATTTGGGATGCATCACATGGTAGTCGCTCCCTCCGTCGGTATAAAAATCTTCGTTCCTGTGCCAGGATCTCAACCGGTAGAATCCCAGCGATGACCCCAATCGCATCATCGGATACCGTGCGGTAGGCGCTGGCCACTCTGACTGGACTGAGTCTGTACCCCGCCGCCATCCTACGTCTGATCACCTGGCTGTGAAGCGCCTCCGACCAAATGGCAATGTCATAGGTTAGCACCGATGTGCTCACCGATGCCAGCAGCGCTCTCCTTCGCTGGCTAAGTCCACCAACGTTCGGCATCAATCTAGAGAGTGCCGCCCGAACACCAGAGGCCTTGGTAGTGGCGTGCTCCACTTGCTGCTTGAAATCGAGTCGGGCATCGATCATCACCCCCAAATACCGAATGTACGGCTTGGAAGTGAGCTCGAAGTCTCCGACTCGCAGCTTGATCGTCTCCAAGGTCTTCCTACCCGAGACCAGCACAGCCTCCGCCTTGTGTTCCGCCAGGGATAGCCCAACCGTTTCCATTCAGCGGTGAATGGACTCAATGGCCCTCTCAAAGGCCAGGCGTATGTCGTCAAGGTATTTACCGACCACCGCAACGTCATCCGCAAACGCCACCAGTGTCACTTCCGGGGGTAGGGCTACCCTCAGTAGACCATCGTACATCAAGTTCCATAGAAGCGAGCCCAGCACCGAGCCCTGTGGTACGCCCCCTGTGACCATATATTCCTCAGGACCCTCACACGTATCGTAGACAAGAGTTCTGTCGGTGAAGTAGTCTTCAACCACTCTCCGCAGGTACTCCGGTACTTCAAATCTGTCCAGTGCATCCACTATGCAGAACCACCTGGCGGAGTTAAATGCATTGCGGATATCCAACGCCACCACCAGGCAGTACCTTTTGCTGCCCCTGCGCCACCGAGCGCCTGAGATAGCCTCCCTGGCTGTAGTAACAACTAGGTCGATGGCTTCCAGGGTCGACCTCCCCCGTCTAAACCCAAATTGGTTTCCGGCTAACAGTGGGTCTATGAGGGCCTCAATTCTCCTGTGCACGATTCTCTCCAGTACCTTCCCTGCTGTGTCCAGCATGCAGAGTGGGCGGTACGACGACGGTTCGTCTGGCGGCTTCTTTCCCATCGGGAGAACAACCAGCCTCTGCCTCTTCCACATTACAGGGAAGACAACCTCCACGAGGCAGGTGCTGTAGACCTCCAGGAAAAGCCCCGGTAGGGTCTGTATGGCGGTCTTCAGCGCTGAGTTTGGGACTCCGACAAGACTAGGGGCTTTGGAGCACCCTATACGACTACATGTCGAGGGGGGGTAGGGGGACGTCGCGGGGGTCTACCTCGTCGTCGTCTGGGGTTCCTCCTGGGGCGGTTCTTGGGGCTTCTCCTGAGGCTTCTCCTGAGGCTTCTCCTGGGGCTTATCCTGGGTCTTCGCCTGGGCCTTCTCCTGTGGCTTTTCCTGGGGCTTCGCCTGGGCTCTCCACCTCTCCTGCCTTATCTCGTATCTGGCCTGGGCCAGCATTTCCTCCTGCGCTTCCCCGGCCGCTGAGGGGTAATGTGGTGGGGGAGCTTCCTCGCCGAGGGGCGGCGAGTATATTCCCCTTCCGTAGGGGACTCTTCCACTTGTTGGCATCTGAAAGGGGTCGAAGGTGGTAGGGTCTCAGGTCGGTAATATGTATCTTGTATATCCTATTGCCTCGGGGGTCATCGAGGTTATATAAGCTAGGGGAGATTATGTTAACAATTTGGTAGGGGCTGTCGTATTTTGCGGCGAAGTTTTGGGCTGCTTGTGATAGGGGTCGGTGCCTTCTCAGTACTAATTCACCCACCCGGACAATCTCATCTCGTCGGCCTTCGTCATAATGCTCCGCTTGTTTCGCGAAAGCTTCACCCATATATTTTTTCGCGAGATCATAAAGGTAGTGCATTTTTTTCTAGTCGCAATTTCCAGGGGCCCGTGGGAGAGGGATCAGGGGGTTTATGGGCGCCATTTGGTGATTTGATTAGAGGACTAGGGGGTGGGGGGATGCGACCCATATTTAGGAATGCGGGCGAGACACCCAGGGAGAAATGAATCGATGTGTTCAGGGCAAACGCGAGTTCGGGTAAGTGCTGGTCCCAATCTCGGTGATTGTCACGGGTTTGAGGGAGCGATTGATTCTTTCAACAGGGTTTGATTGGGGGTG